>NC_079208.1:2159224-2459224 GCF_026745355.1 Beta vulgaris subsp. vulgaris
GGGTCTCAAGCATATTTTGACTTTCTATTTATTTTCTACCTTGCGATTTTTTACGCACATTTTCCTTAGTAATTAAAATGATATGGGACCAAAATAGTAGTTCAATTCTTCCACAAAATATCCTTAATTAAACAACCACAACAATGTAATACCAAAATATCACAACTCACAATTGGTCTACAATAACTTTAAGTTACTCAAATTCATAATAATAATAAAAATTCTTTCAAAAAGTCGAACCAGGGATTCGAAGTTCAAAGTGAAGCAGAGAGACAGAGAGAAACTAAAAGGTCGAAATTCGAAGTTCTTTTTTTTTAATATTAATAATTTTCTATAGAAAAGATAGGTTCAAATAATGTTTGATAAAATCTATCAAATTTGGATTCAATTTATAACTAAAGATGTTTTATAGCAATAATCGTTGTAATTATTTATTTTTACTAGTGGTTGGATCGTGAGCATGTGGCTAGGATTAGCTATATTGGAGACATAATAAGGCTTAATTTTGTAAAAGTCATTTGCAGATTATTGTTCTATTTTTGTTTGTTGGTGCAATTCTAAGGAAGTTGATATCTATTATTGTTTTACAGAAATACAAGAGCAATGGATCATAGATTTAATAAGTACTCCATCTGCTTCGAAATAACAAGGCATCTTCAGAAGCCTACTTATTGTGCTAAATTGTAATTCAATAACTAAAAACTATTTTTCCATCAAAACTAGTTTTAATATTATTTTATACTTCCTTCATTGAAAAATAAGTGAGACACTTCTCTTAAAAGGCCCTTATATGAGAGAGAGTAGTGGTTGCCCTCGTAAACCGCTACCTTGAGTAGCGGCTTAACTTAAAGTTAATAACCGCTACACTCGGTAGCGGTTTGCTTTGCCGAAAATGTTTTTAAAAAAATTTCTAACATGCTGTCCTACGTGGACGGTATAACAGGAATTAATTTGAAGTTTGGTACATAGGAGGAATTAATATCCCTTTAATATTATTGAGGGAAAAAATTCTTGATAATCTATACAAATATATTAAAAGGTGTGCTTAATAACGTCTATGCACCACGTGGCATCCTTCTTCTGACACTATAATTTTGCCACGTGTCTATTAATCAACAATTAGTCAGGTGATCATAATCTAAAATAATATATATGTTAAAGCTTGGGCTCGAACCCCTGACCCCATGTAAGGATTTCCAAAGACGCACCATCTCATCTAACATCTTTTTAGTGATTCATATTTCCACAAAATTATAGAAATGTGTTGTAATTAGTAATGTGACAATAAATTCCTACTTCCAGCAATAAATTTTATTTTCCTCATTTTATTTGTTTTTTTGCAGTCATCCCCTTTCTCCATCTCCCTTTCTGAAATTCACCATCAATGTGAGAGTCCTCTACTTCGTAACTAATGGGGGTAGTTTTACAAACTATTCTTGATGTTAATCAAATCTTATTGTTGTTGTTCGATAATACGAATCAGGATATGGAGTTTAAAGGTCATAGGGCAACTCGCATAAAGAAGGGCGGTGAAATTGTTAATCATAACACAAATTCCTTGATTGCATATATAATTTATTTCAGGTGTGGAACCTTCCCTCTTGTGCTAGAATTTTATCGTGTGTGCAATGAACCAACAATATATTGGTCATTATATTGTTTTAGAAAAATTATAATGATATCTTGAATCGACCCCCATGACCTAGTAATAAGTATTAAAAAACATTTATTGCTACACTAGTGATATATGGTGTAATTATTTTTAAAATTAAATTATTAATAGATGAAAAATATAAGTACCCGAAGCATAATCCGGCCGTACAACTAGTTGATATCAAAACTTATGTAGCTCGGCTGGTCCTTTCCATGTTGTTTGCTGCATTTGGAGGGCTCAAAACCCTTACAATGCGTTCTCCAACTTTTCCTCCCGACCTTTTTCCTTGAGTTTTTTTCCTCATTGGTTTCTTTTTCTGAGTTTTAGGATTAGATAACTTCTAAATCATAGCACTCTCTACGAATTACAACCTTTATATTATTGTATGTATGTATGAATTTTCAAAAAATGTATGTATTATTATAACACATAAATTAAGGAGATTAAAACAGTATTACGTAATTCTTATTATCTTCTGATTTTGGTTAATTGTGTTGTTCTATAGATGTATGTCACAGTAACCTGTAAGGCTGTAATTTCTATATTTTTAATTATTTGTAACATTTTGAGTCTTACACATAATAATACACAACTTTGACCATTAATATATTTGATTATTAATTAGTAAAAAAAAAAAATTATACAAAATTCGTATGTTGTGAATAGATATTGAGATTACATCAAAAAATCATATTTACTTAAGTTTGTTTTATATAATTTCCTGACATCGGGTCGAAATTAGTATATAAATAGTTTTGTTCCGTTATGAACTATTCAATTGGGGTGAACCGGTATCAAGCCAATTGGATCCCGCAAGAGAAACTTGGTCAACCACAAAACAAGATCAAAGGAAAATAATAAATATAGTGTAAAAGTTGATCTGTATCATTTATTTTAAAATGCATAAAGTACTATCGTATGTATCATATGAGTTATCTATATGTAATGCCAAGGTTACAAAATCCGACCACTATAATAGTCAAGCTCCTATTTTGTGAGACCTATGGATATAAAAATGGCGTGGTACAAGGTGTTTTGAATTGGATTTGGTTCGAGATTACTATTTTGAAACCTAATTTTGACCTACCAACTCTTTTTTTTTTTTTTTTTTAGTCCCCTTGACTATTAACTAACAAATAAAATTGACATCTATATTTCTTTTGTTTTCTCCAAAAATTGTTTTGCAAACCTTGATTCAATAGTTGAGAGAAATGCTTAACAAAAATATAAATTTAATTTTCCTAAAAAAAGATTTCCTCCTCTATCGTCCCAAGATTAAATATTCAAATGTTGTTAAACTTGGTCAACGCTCGACTCGAGTGAGCTCGAATCGAACTCGATCTCGACCCGAGATGTTGGTGAGTCGAGTTGAGCAACTCGATACTCAACTCAAAAACGCGTAAAAAGCTCGAATACCCAATTATCAATAGCAAAATACTTAAATTCAACATTATTGTTCTACCTTATTATTACTTTTAACATGAGATACTTGCAAGCTACTCAAAATCTAGTCGGTCAAAGCTCGACTCGATCAATGCTTGACTCGGTCGAAGCTCGGCTCGAGTGAGCTCGACTCAACTCAAAATACAAACGAGTCGAGTCAACCTAGCTCATAAGGCTTATTGTAACGCAAAATAGCATTACAAAATGGACAAAACATGTTACAGTAAGTCTATTGTAACGCCAAATCATATGTTACATCTGCTGGCGTAACAATAGATGTATTGTAACGCCTTGGTATCAGTTGTAACAGTGACTATGATCTTTTGTAACGCTAGTCATTAAACCGAAAAAGGTGTTACATAAGTAGTTACTTTTGTTACAATAGAGTGCAATTGTATCGCCAAATCAATTGTAACACTTCTTAGATAATGCAACAACTATTTATTACATATGTAACGCGGTTCTTGTTTCCTGAATATGTGACACTCCCTTTTTTGCTGCTAATTATATATATTATATATATAATTATATATAATATATATTATATATATATATAATATATATATATATATATATAATTATGCGTAAATTAAACAAGACTTTAATATATGTTGGGGACAAAGTTCTTCATTAGCAAAAGTAATAGCAATATGTTGTGTTAGCAAAAAGGAATACAAGAATATCCAAAAAAATGATTGTAAATGTAATATATATGCTCGAATACATCATCTTGATAACACATTTTTGGAACTTCATAGAACTTCTAAACTATTGAAATAGATTTCATTCACCAATCACCATTTGGGCCGTTAACTTCATTGGCATGGTCATTATTACTCTCCTGCAAAAGAGACACATATAACAAATATAAATTAGACTACCGACAAAATTAGAAGATGCATGAGGTAGTGGAGTTGTTAAGCAAATCTGGCTAGTATATAATGTATATATAATGTTTCACCAAATATATATATATATATATATATATATATATATATATATATATAATATATATATATAATGTTATACAAGTGTCTTGATTAAAAACGAAAAACACAACTTTTTTTTTTCCTTTTTCTTATACAAGATGCATCCTATCATTTCGGATGTGTTGAGATCCTCTAGAGTTTCAAAATAACTCTACACGGTAGAGTTCGTTAAATATCTGTCGTTGATTAAAAAATCAAAAGCTTGTATTTTCTTTCCCAAAATCCTCCCTATTTTCCCCCGAATATCCTGCCCATATCTTTTCCTTTCCCATTAATCATGACCTCTTGATTTTATAATGTATGGTTAGGATTCAACTCTACTTTGTAGAGTTTACATAAATCTCTAGAGGATTCGGACCCGGACAGTTTGACTTTCATGCTTGCCAATGCATATTTTCAACCATCAATAAGTTTAATTACCGATAAATAAAAATTATAGAAAGTATATATTCGAAAAATATACATTCAGACGAATCTAACAAGATCCTACATGAATATGTTTTTCCTTAACTATAAATCACCAAACATAAACTAAGTATAGTTGGTGAATAGTGTAAGGGCCTGTTCTCCCCAGCTTATTTTCAGTTCAGTTCAGCTCCAATCAGTTTAGTTCAGTTCAGTTCAGCTTCGCTCTTTTATAACCATTTTGTTAAATATTATTATATTGGTATAATTTATTTTACTAATTACTCTTACTACTATTATTATTATTATTATTATTTATCATTACTATTAAGTATTATTATTATTATTATTATTATTATTTTATTATCATTGTTTCTATATATTATTTAGTTTATTATAGCTTTACTCATTATTATTAGTATCATTATTAGTATTTTATTAGGAGGAACATGGTTTAGGTCAAAGCGCAAATAACCCACGTTCTTTAGCCCATAAACCTAGCGAATCGCGTCAAAACAGTTTATGATCCAATTTTCACTGTCCAATCCTATTATTATTTTTAATTTCTAAATATTATTATATTATTAAATCTAATTATTAAAATAGTAATATTAATTTACTTCTCATATATTATTGTTATTATATTCTCATCATCAAGTATTAATATATTAATACAAATAATATAAAATTATTATTATTATTATTATTATTATTATTATTATTAATTGATGATTAATAATATTATTTATTTATAACGATCATTTAAAAATATCCAAAATACTATTATTATTATTATTATTATTTATTATTATTACTTATCATTTTAATTATTATTTAATATTCATATTATTGTTTAAATATTATTTATATATTTATTATATTCAATTCAATTCAATTCAATTCAATTCAATTCATTCAATTCAATTCAATTCAATTCAATTCAATTCAGTTCAGTTCAGCTCCAATCAGTTCAGTTCAGTTCAATTCAATTTAGCTCCAATCAGTTCAGTTCAGCTGTTTTATGCCAAAGAGAACAGACCCTAAAAGTTAAACTGTTGCAAGTAAAAAGAAACGGAGGAAGTAATAGCTAGCATCTTTTTAAATTTTTTTTATTATATGAGAACTGAAATCATGCCAGCCAAACCAATTCAACAGTTACAAGGAAATAATATTCCCCAACAGTTACAATCAATTGATCATGAGGACCAACAAACACAACACGATGTTATTCAATAGGAACAAGGAAATAATATCCTCAAACAGTATAACTCATCTTTGTATTTTTTCGAGTTCATAATTGTTGTAGTCAAGATGTTATTCAAGAGAAAAAGTTAAACTTGATGAGAAAAAATAAGCACAAGTCAACTTCTCTTATCTTCATTTTCAATCCTATATTTTATACACATAGATTATAAGTACGAAGTACATGTTTATTTTTCGCATTAATATTAATGTTTTTTACGATTTTGAATATCAAGTATTAACACTAATATGTTGGCACACGCACCGCGTGCATACGAGGCTAGTCTATTGTAACGAATGTAAATCAATTGTAACACCTGGTATATTATTGTTACAATATCTTACGTTTTAGTTAAAAAACAATAGAGCTGTTACAATATAACCCTTACTATGTAATGACTAAATAGAGTGTTACCATTTAACTGTTACAATAAGCCTTAAAATGTAGTAGTTACTCAAACTCAAATCGCATCGTTGCTTGCTACCCCTAATTGTTGCGTGATTTTCAAAACGTTATTTTTTTTTTGGTGCGAATGAGCCACAAGGGCGGGGATGAGAATCGATCTCATGAGCACCTGGAACCGGGAGGAAAGCTCTAACCAACTGAGTTATCCCTCACTCTCTTATTTTCAAAACGTTATTTAACCCTTAATATCTGTTATTTCTTTTATGTAAAAAAAATTAAAAAATTGATATTATGAGTCTACACATGGAGACGAATCTAATAAGACCACAGAACTATATTTTTACTTATAGAAAAATCAAAATAATGAGTCAAAGATGGTAGCTTCATCTCCAAAGGAACAATATAGCAAATATAAAAAAAGGTGAAGTAAATTATAAACACTCACTTGTACCAAAGTTTCTACAAATTTTTTTTGTACCTAACATTAGCGGTGAAAGTTCGGGGTACATTTTACTATTTTAGACGTAGGATCCGTTCTCGCCAACTTATTTTCAATTCAGTTTAGTTCAATTCCTAAATAATAATTATTACTATTAATTAGTTATAATTTATTTCAGTTCAGTTCCATTTAGTTCAATTGTTTTATGCCGAAAAGAACAAATCCTTGCGACTCCTCCATTGTTATAAACCTATAATTTTGACTTAATAACCTCTTATCGGTAAAAGAAAAAAAAAAGCATAGAAAGGAAGAAGTTTGTAATTGTGTAACCCTAACACTCCAAATTCGAATCAGTAGAAATTGCGCGATTACAAGAAAATTCCATCTCTCTCTACAGATTAAAGTCTGCATTCACATTTATCCACTCCAGTTTTCTATCTCGAAAGTTCAATTTCATATTTCCATTATCAATTCAAGTTACATTTTGATTTTTTGGACGATTCAAAAATTTGAAGGTTTGTTTAGGACTAATTTTACTATTGTTAGTTTTATGATTTTGATTTTGTAGTTTACCATTAGATATTGGAGTAAGAATTTAAATAAGAAATCATTAACTAGTATGCTAAAAAATCCAGATTTTGTATGTTGTTATTATTTTCTTTTTGGGTTTTCAAGGCTATTTTGTAATAATAATAAAGGTAATATCTTTGAGTTTCGATTGTATGATTATTAGCTCATTGATAGTTAAGCTGTTCAATTGCAATGTGTTTTTCATGGATGCTGAATATTTGTATAATGGGTGATGATTATAGGTCTAATGAATATAATGTAGTTATGTAAGTGTCTGTTATCTTGCTTCTTTTTAGTGAAAGAAAAGGGATTTCATTAATATTTCGCCAAACGGCACTTAC
This sequence comes from Beta vulgaris subsp. vulgaris, assembly GCF_026745355.1. Taxonomy (NCBI): domain Eukaryota; kingdom Viridiplantae; phylum Streptophyta; class Magnoliopsida; order Caryophyllales; family Amaranthaceae; genus Beta; species Beta vulgaris. Next base: position 2,166,714 of record NC_079208.1, read on the forward strand.
AAGTCATTTCTGAAAAACATAAAATTCTAATAGAAATACATATCACCCTAGAAATGTAAACATCAAATTTGACTTAATTTTGCCTTAATAAAAATCTTCATCTGAAGCAATGCAATCTGTGAGTTCGCTCTGGTTCGGCATACGATCTGCAGATGCAGAAATTTTGGGATGAACGTACTCCAATAGTCTTCCATAATTTTACAGAAGTTGTGAAACCCTAATTCTTCATATTGAGTCTCGAACTTCAACCAATGAGAATAATTTCTCATACCTAAAAACAAAAGAACCATACTCACAACTCCCATAGGGGAGAAGGAGATTTCCAAAACAGAAACTAAAAACCCCATAAAAGGGTTTGAGAAAATCTCATAAAGAGATACTAATTTATTGAACAAAACAAAAAATGAACTAAAAACTGAAAATAAAAGGAAAAAAGGGGCTTACCATGGATGAAAACATTCATGGCAGCCCCCTAATTGATGAAGAAGAGGTAAGGGAGACTAGGGTTTTAGAGAGAGAAAATGAGAGGAGAGGCTATCTTGCTTCTTTTTATGCACAATGTTCTGATGGTTGAAATTATGAAATAGGTAGGAGTAGCTCGAGTTTTATAATTTTTTTAATATCAATTTTTTATAATTTTACTTATTGTTAATTAAAGATATTAATAGTTAAAATAATGCATTGGCAAACGTGAAAATAAGAAGTGTTGTACTTATTTAAAAACGGATGAAGTATATATTATATTCATTTAACTAGTTGGTAACAAGAAGAATTTTAGTGGATCACCACCTTTCGTAGATTAACTAGCTCAGTTACACAAGTTAATACATGAGAGTAAGTTTATATGCGTTTTGCATTATTGCTCTTTTCTTTTCGACACCACGTATTATCGTTGAGATGATAGCGATCTTAACAAAAAGCTATTTAAAAAAAGAAAGTTTATTTATCATTAATTGCCGTCTTAGCTCAGTGGTAGAGCGCGTGGCTTTTAACCACGTGGTCGTGGGTTCGATCCCCACAGACGGCGGTTTCTGCATGTTTTACCTCTTTGTTAGATGTAAACTTTTTTATAGAAGAGTATTAAAATTACATTTTTTTAGTGAGATGTCTCTATTTATATCACACAAAACACATTGTTGGGATAATAATATGGCTTTTTTCAAGTCTATCCTTAATATAAAAACCGTTATTAAAGATTTCTTAAAAGAAAGAGGTGACTTTTGGAGGAACATTAATGTGCCAAATCCAATTAAAATCCACTTTGTCTATAAGGTCACCACCTTACAACAAGTGGGCTCCCAATTTAACGTAAAAAGTCTCATCCTTCGTAAGACCCTAAATCCTTTTATTTGGAGTCGGATAATTTGGAATATAAACTGCTTTGATACTGTTCACAATAGAATTAGAAATAAAAGAACTCAACAACTGAATGTTTTACCTCTTTGTTAGAGGTAAACTTTTTTCGCGTGCAGTTAGATTAATAGATTGAGCAATCGAGAGAACTGGGTTTTCTTTTGGTTGGTGTGACAGGCTAAAGTCGTATCACCTTATCAAAAGTAATCCTAAGTCCTCTAACAAATAGTAGTCAGGGAAGTAGGGTCGAATCCACAGAGAAACAGTGTTCTTTTCCTAATTGTCAGTCAAATCTAGAGTATAGGAACGAGTGTTTTTGAGTAATTATACTAAACTAAACTATAACTAATTCAAGAACTATCAATGATAAAAAGTCTAGGGCATAGGTTCACCAACGATCAATATTTCGGGATGAAATACTAAAATCAACAATCAATAATGCAGTTAAACAGATTGATTCGCTCTCTCAAGTCTAAATCAAGCATAGAACGATATTAACAGGCTCTCGCAATTTATTAACACCAATTCTACCTATTGAAACTAGCCTCTCGGCGCATAACCTAATATTGCAACACTATAACAATCAAATCTGGCCAAATTGGATTGAATAGACATAAAAACATTCAATAGGAATCAACATGCATCAATAAAAATCAATACTTTAATTAAACATCCCTTCCTAATTGATCATGGATCCCCTTAAACCCTAGAAATAGACCACTCAATCATAATTGGGGAAAACATATTCATAATTAAATAAGCAAACATGAATTAATAATAAAGGATTGAATAGGAATAAGAAGAGAAGAGAAATAATACCAATTGTAGAACCAATCTTGCAAAATCAAAGCTTATATTGAAAATTCAATGTAATTGGGGAAAAAGCAAAACTAGGGTTCTTCACTAATTGAGAGAAAAAGAGTTCTAATCTTTAATGAATTAATGATGGAAAACAAAAAAATAGAAAATAAAGTAGGAAATAATAATATTCCCTTGAGTCTTTATACCTTTCTATTTCCTAAAACAACTAGAAAAATAGAGTCTAATTCGTCAAAAGATAAAGCCTTATCCGACTAGGAAACCCGGAATAATCCGCGGCCGCGGGTTCTCGGGCTGCAAAACAGCGTCAACTTGCAAAGACCATATCTCGCAAACTAGAAGTCGTATCGGGGCGTGTAATATACCGTTGGAAAGCTCTTCAAGTCTAGTTTCCAACTCCACTAGAATCACTGAATTCCGATCTCTGGATAATAAGTTATGATCAAAAGAGTGCACATGACTCAATTTCCATACTTCTTTTAATACGTTTCCGCTATGTTTGAGTTGCAATCCGACTTGAAGATGCCCTTTGGACTTCTCATTTGACTTAGCTCCTTCCTAGATGCTTCTCATGCTTAAGCTTGTCCAATAATACTCCAATTGTGTTCTCAATACCTGAAAACTATCAAAAATACCGAAAACACACACAAGAGTAATATCTTCTAAACTTAAGTAACTATATGCAATTATGGACTAATAATGCAACTAAATGATCCTAAAATGCAACCTAAATGCATCATGAAATACCTATATTAATATGACTCATCAAACTCCCCAAGCTAAACTGTTGCTTGTCCTCAAGCAATTAAACAATAGACACGGGAAGAAAATGATAACCTACAATATGGGACTAAAACAGGGTCAAGCACACAATCCAAAACACAGGAGATATCAATCCTACATGAACCAAGCATCGAGTATCAATGAAACAAAGCCGCATAGCACGTCATGTGACCAATCAACTCAACAATCTTACCACAAACCCTTTCCCCCAAGCTGGACTTAACAACACTTGACAGACCTCACTATAGGTATGTGAACTAATACTCTCTTGTGTTTAGGGCGAAAATCAATGAAACTCAACGATCTCAACCTATATATATCAACTCAGAAGAAGCAATACTCTTTAACTTTGACCTTTTGACTCACTTTCAACACGAAAGATGTAATACACAAAGATCAAGAGGACTTTCAAGGGTTGTAATGAGGCTAGGGTTAAGAGTATGGATCATATTTTGGGAAATGTGGTGGAAAAGCCAAGAAGGGGAGCAAATATCAATGTAAAACGGCCTAACAAGGCATTCATTACAACTTCATATAACACCATCATTACCACAATATTTCCACAATATCTTTCATGCATAGTAACCCATATATAACCTTTTCACTTTTCTTTCAAAATATGTTCACTTTCTTTGTTCTTTCATTTCTTTTTCTTCACTCTTTTTCATATTGCCACACTAGTGGAAAAAACTACTTTTGCTACTTTTCAAATGCTCCGGTTGACTAATCAACCCGAGCATTTGTGAAAATTTTAATATAAAAATTCACAAATGCTCGGGTTGATTAATCAACCCGAGCATTTGATGTCAAATGCTCCGGTTGACAACCCGAGCATTTGAACCCTCTCTCAATTCATGAAACTTGCACCGTACGTACTAAAATAATATTCGACCCTCCTCAATCCTCATCAGTCCTTTCCTCTATTGTTTTCTCTCAAATGAAACCTCGCAGGCTCGCACTGTACTCCTCCGCCGCAGTTCAACCTCGCTGCTGCGCTCCTCAGCGTCGACCTTATTGTTTCTGCAATCAACAACTCCTTCAGGTTTATTGCTGTATTTTAGGTTCCTTTGTTTGGTTTTCTAGATTTGGGGATCTTTTAGGGTTTTCTTTGATTTTATTTTTTAGGATTTTCTTTGATTAAAAAACTTTCCTCTCACCTCGATTCGCCATTTCAGTAATAGATTCCTTGAAAACCCTAATTTCGTCCTTTTATTTCGAGAAATTAGATTAAGAACTGACCTTGGAACGATGTGCGAGTCAGCAGCGGCGACAGGAGGCGACGGCGATGGTGGTGCAGCAATTGCGACAGGAGATCTCGACCGTTGCTCCTCCGGTTTTTCGATCGCTCCGCCGCCACTGTGTCACCACCGCCAACATCTATGTCATATGTCAATCAAATCTCTCCTCAATTTATTTGATTCCGTATTTTGAAGTTCATGATTTTGATTTTCGATTTCTGTTGTTGATGTAATTGCAGTTGTTGATGATGGAAGTTAGACTAAGGAGAACAGTTTTATTTATGTGAGTTTTGAATTGATTCGCTTTGATTTTTGTAATTATTCCTAATTTTAGCTAGTTGTTGATCAATTTGGAGTTGAATTGGTGAAATGTGGACTGTATTTTGGAAATGTGGATGAATTGCTGCTTTTTTTTTGTTTTGTTTTGAGTAAGTTGTGGAAGCATTTGGCGTGGTATCATTTGTTCCGTTGACTCTCAAGCAGCTGTACTAAGATGCACATGCCATTACTGCATGCTCCCTGACTGTTCTTGGCTTAGGCATCTTTTAACCATGCTTTCTCTTTTGTATCTTTCTAATGGTGGTTCATGTTTACAATTGATTTGTTGATGGCAGTATTGCATTGATAGTCTTGGCTTATACCTTCTAATATTGTGACTGTCATCTGATTATAAACTCTTGCTTGGGTTTCCCTTCTTTCTCATTATGGACAGGCGAGATGATACTTGGTTTACAGCTCTCGGAAGGTCATGCATCCACTTAACCCGGAGCGACCGGGGTGCTATATCTCTTGATGTATGTTACACGTTTGATTCATTGTTCCTTTAACGCCCCTCCCCCACCCGCTGGACCTTAGAACTTAGATACAAAATTTTTGCCAACTTGTACCACCTTATATTACAAAACATGCTCACAGAAATCATATTTTATTTTATTATCCCTTCTTTTAAGATGTTTTCTATAGGGTGAATGGATTTCAAATACACCCGAGGAAGAGAAATCATAGTGCCATGTTTTTCCTTTTATGTCACCCTTTTGTCTTATGACATCCTCATCGTCCAATTGTTATTCTCTATCATCTACCAAATCGTTTATGTATACTTGTAGGTTTATGCTCTTTGATGCAGTTCTGGAAACATCTCAATGAGCATATAATAGATGGTTATCGATAATACTAATCAGTTTGAATCTTTGCTGCTTATTCAGGGTCTAGACCTGAAGGTTGTGGACAATGTCGAAGAAGCTGAATTCATTTTGGCCCATGGAACTGAACACTTGGACTTTTTCTGGATCTGTTGTTCCTAAGCAACTGAAGGAACTCGAAAAGATATTGGAGAAATGTGCTCTAAAAAACATCCCTATGGTGGTGGCCAATCCAGACTATGTAACTGTTGAGGCTAGAGCTTTAAGAGTTATGCCGGGTAAGGTTTTCTTGGATGTATTAAGCTTTTCTCTTTTCAAATATGGTAGCACTCACATGACTTGTTAGTTTCGTAACCCATTCCTATGACTAAAACTCTTCTTCTCATCTTGTAAATGATTCCTCTCATAGGAACACTTGCAGCGAAATATGAACAACTTGGCGGTGAAGTCAAGTGGATGGGAAAGCCTGGAAAGGTAAAATCTTATCTTAATACTGTCTATATATATCATGGTAGATTGAATAATGTCTCTCCATGATTATGGGTGCATTTATTCACCTGAATTCTCTTGAACTTATCCGAACTTATTGAAACTTATTGAAACTTATTGAGTTCATTTTATAAGATGTTAAAACTTATCTAAATGTAATTGAACTTACCAGAGCTTATCAAACCTGAAACTTACCTTTTTAAGGTGAAGAGAACGCACCCATAGAAAGAGATGAATAAAGACTCTCATTCCAATTCCCTAGTTTAGCCATTCAAATTCTCTGACAGTACACTGTACACATGTATCTTTCCCTTCAATAATACACTAATACTTTATTCTAATATAAATGCAATACTTTCCTCTCCAAGAAGCTTGCTGAAACTCGTCGTTTCAAGGTATCCTCTCCATTCTTTCATCATTTAGTTTCTTCATTGTGCAATCAAATTATTTTGTTTATTTCTACTTTATTGTCTAAGTACTAATCTCATCTCACACCTTTTATTTGGCTGACTATTTCCCCATAATTAAATTCATGATATTAGTTTACTTGAAGTATATATTTATGGGTAGTTTACATCTTTCTCTGTACTAATCAGACATGAAGAGCAGTTTAATTGTGAGTATTATGACAAAATTGCGGAAATTTGAGTATTATGTGTTCTGTGATTGCTAGAACTTCGAAGTGGGATGAGTTTGTAGAGTAATGAGCTGGTTAATTAAGATTGAGTCGGAAATATGATGGTAACTGACAGATATAAAGAAATTGGTTTTGATATCTAGTGTTTGTTGGTTTGCTGGCAGGCTTGGTTTCTACATCAGTTTGGAGTTCTTCATGATGGGAAAAAGCCGTACCCAGGTGCTATTTCAACATGTATGTTATGATTGGTTACTTTTTAAGCATTTGGTAAGCAAGTGTATTAAATTTATATTAGGAAAGGAAAGATTGATCTTTGAAACTTATGCTAAAAGAGGGCCATACAAAGATATTATAGCTGTCACTGTATACACATAAAATAATCAAGGATCCTTGTTTATTTACATCCTCTATTCTTTTTACATCTCATTTTAGGCTAATATACTGTAAAGACAACATATGGGGATAGTACAAGAACTTTTGAAGCAGAGTGTGAATTCTAGGATTTTTTTTTGTGAGCTTATCTGATTTATGATGTTTCTATGCGTGAGCTTTCCACTTCTATCCTTCCCTCTTTATGTCCCTAGACATATGTCTCGCACTCCTGTGCTTGTGGGTTTATCTACATGAATATGACTTGTTGTGCATAGTGGTTAGCCATCCTTTTCAAATGTCCTATATACTAATGACGCAGAAGCGATTTCAAGCGAATGATAATGAATCGGCTCAGGATGAACATATTATAGTAATAAATTTGTGGTTAATTTTAAACCTACAGGGAATAGGTTTTAAGCTTGCTATTCAGATTCTTATTACATTCACAGCAAGCAAGAAGCCAAGAACCCCACAATTCAGAAGTTATTCTTTGATTATTATTGAGAAAATAATAAATATTGCTAAAGTCTGAAAAAATTGATATATAAGCTAGTTAAGAAGTTATTTCACAAAGAAGTTATTCTTTGGTTAATTTTCCAGTCTTGAACAGAGTTTTTTAAAATGAATGGTTGATTTGAATTTTCATATTCAGATTATATAGCTTTTTCATATTTTTCAAAATGAATCGTATAATTGCTGCATTTTATTGTACTAAAGGGTTGAATTCTTTATAAGCATTTGTCTGATAGTTTTGTTGTATTCTTGGATGGTGCTAGCTTGTTTTATGGAAAAGCTTGTCACTATAACCTTTTTGTTAGTTTTGTAGTTGTACTATGAGGTTGATGAATCATACAACTTAACGGTTCCTGCTGCAGGGAAGCCTGCTTATGCGCACATTGAGGTGAGAGAATTCTGCCAACATTTTACCAATTCCATCATTAAAACCTTCTAGCTTTATGTTCAATTATTTAGATGTTTTCTGCATTAAGGAGCTGCAGTTTTCTCTTAGAACAAGTGGGTCGGTTTTCTCTTAGAACAAGTCGGTTTGTTGTGATGTGCTGTAACTAAGCATTTGAATACTTTTGGAACAATATTACTAACAAAACTTCTGTTAACCTTTTTGCACTGAAATAACTGGAAGCTCTCTTGTTGATTGCAGGCAAACTCAGTATATGGTGCATTACATGGACTACAGGTTATATGCTTCTTTGACTTGCACTGAAGTTGACAACTTGTCTAAGCGACTAAGTGTACGAACTAACAACTTTCAATTGTACATTTGACATGTCACATTGCAGACATTAAGCCAGCTCTGTGGGTATAACTTCAAAACTAGGCTAATCGAAATTAATATGGTTCCATGGACAGTATTTGATCAACCTAGATTCCCTTACCATGGACTGCTTATAGGTGAGCTGACATTATTCTGTAATGGTGGTGTTTCGCTTATTTCTGGCTCGTATTCATTCAGTTATTTTACCCCTTCTTCATTCTTGCACTTCCATAATTAGGACATGCACAATCATTAAGGAACTTCTAAGATGACCTATATCCTGCTGTATTAAGTTTTGGGGATCATTTGTCTATCATTCACTTGCTTACTCAATCAGGATTTGGGTCCTTATTTATATTTTTCTAAATGCATGGTTTTGCTCTAATGTTTGGGATGTGCTGCAGATACATCGCGCCACTATATACCTTTGTCCGTGATAAAGAAAGCTATCGATTCAATGACATATGCAAAGTTGGTAAGAACTGCACTGCTGAATAGTGGGATTGGTGTTCATACTTCATAGTGCTTCTAGCTTCGAAGCTCTTTGGCTCTTTACGCACTAATGTTTCCAGTGGCAATATTATGTATTGCTGTTAGAGATATCTTAGGAATCTTTACTTATTCTTGTAGATATTCCTTCCTAATTGTTTAGGGAAGTTATTTTATTCTCCTTGATTTACTCCTTTGTATGGGGATCCTATTGTATTATATACTCAGTTCATGAATGAGAAGAGATCAACTTTTCCCGTGCTATTATCACTTTGTCAATTGTGTAGTTGGTGGGAATATTTCAAAACCATGGAACAATATATATTTGTTGCTTTGTCTTGATATCCCTTACGAAAATGTAATTCCTCTTACCATTAAAGATCATTTAATGTGTTCCCACTCTTTGCTATTTCTGTTGGTTTGCACATAAATGTCCTAGCTACATTTCCTGAGATGTTCCACTTCTTCATTTAGGGTAAACATTATGTGGAAGTTTCTTATGGCTTTTAATTTATCCAGGACACAATGCTTGTTGTTGCTGTACAGCATCAGTAAGCTCTACTTTTTTTAAAAAAATAATATAATTGGCAAATGCTCCGGTTGTTTAAGGAAAACCGGAGCATTTGTACTACAAATGCTGCGGTTTTCCCTTAAAAACCGGAGCATTTGATAGTCAAATGCTCCGGTTTTCAATAACAACCGGAGCATTTGAGACACCAAATGCTCCGGAGTCAACCGGAGCATTTGTAAAATGCTCAAATGCTCGTATGACGTCTGCTACGCGTGAAATACGGAGCATTTGTGGGCTTTTTAACCGGAGCATTTGAGCTTTTTTCCACTAGTGCCAAAATCTCTTTGCACCCCATTCAAATTCGATGATAAAGCTCATTAATAACACTTTCCTTCAGCATAATCATGCATTAACTACATCCATGTAATACAGTATGACCAAAACTAACACTTGCTCCCCCAAGCTAGGCTTGGGACAATAATCAAATGAGGTTAAGGGTTGTAATAGGGTGAAAGTAGCAAGCAAGGGTCAAGAAAGCTCAGCGGGGCTAGAGACGGGAAATATGTGAACAAAAAGAACTCTGGAGCTAAAATCATGAAATGAACGCCTCAATCATATCAAATAGTGTACACAATCAAGTATCAAGGACGTACCAGGTCAAAATCAAGATCAATACATCAACTGAGGAACTAATCACTCATGAAAGAACATAACTGACACAGATTCGTCAGTTTATTAGGCACAGAAGCTCACATGGGTCAATTTTGTCTGCACAGTAAAGTTAAAGCCAGCCAGAGAGATCAAACAGTCTTACCACAGCCAATCAATCGTATCACAATTATGCTATGAAGAATCATGAAACCACTGTACAACAAAGCTGTAGAGCTGTAGTAGAGATATCCACAAAATTCTCGAAGGTGTGCCAACAATAGTCCCATAGATGAAAACTATAATGAAATGAGCTATCTAAAATGCAACTATGATGCAACTAAGAAAGCAGTACATTTTTTTGGTTACACGTAAAATCCTATTCCTAATGAACAAGCAAAAGCGTGTAACAACTACAAAGCAATAAAAACTACACTAGATAGCAATAAAGGATAGAAGATCCCTCCCCCAAGCTAAATACAGCACATTGTCTCACTGTGTAGAAAGTAAGGAAAGGGAAAAAAGGAAAGCTCACGCAACGGGAGCTTCGTCCATCGAGGATGGCTTAGGAGTAGTGTCGACGCCAGAAGCGATGGGGCCAGAAGCAGCTAGCGGCCGACGTAGATCACGGACCTCGGCACGAAGGTCCTCCATATGACGCTCCACAGTCTCGAGACGAGATAATATCGTCGTCTGAAATGATGCAAAAGAACTCATGAAGCGACTGAAACGGGCTTTCATGCTCTCAGGAGACATAGTAGTGCTGGACGAGGGGTCCTCAGAGACTGGAGGTGGAGGGGCTTCAAGTGTGGGAGAGATGACAGATGCTGGGGCTGATAATGCAACACACTGCAGGCACGGGAATGTCCCCTGAACCTTGCCGCCTACCTCTATAGTTTCAGAGATAGCACGGGATTCCACAGCCAAACACTAGAATCCTGAGGATGATCATTGGTTAGAATATCGTAGATGATGCGCTTTTCTGTGGAATGACAAGGCTTAACAAACCATAGATACCTGTTCTTAGCTTGGTGGACGAGCCATCCATATCGATCCATAGCAGTGGTGTTAAGGAGGTTGGTGGAGGAAGAAGTCACTTTAGAGGCTAAATCGATGCCTCTATCTAGAGCAAACACAGAAACAAATCCACCCATAGAGATATCACCTTTCTTTACATCCCGCTCCCAAAGAAATCCACCCATAAGAAACTTGACAAAGTTCAGTTTTCCGTGCACAGTCGTGGGAGACATAGAAAGAAACCACAGAAGTTTCAAATCTTGGAGAGTGACTTGCCCTGATTCCGCTTTGGGACGGAAAAGTTGAAGTATAAAGCGGTGAAGCAGGCGGAGAGCAGGACAACCAATAGATGAGGACTTGCTAGAACCCGATGCCCAATCAGAACGCCCTGTAATCTGCTTCCAAAAGGAGATGGGATCAAATTTGTCACAACTGGAGCCATCTTGTAATTGCATGAAGGTAGATGGACCAACATCCCCCCCTGTAGGCCAACCAAACATAATGTTTATCTCATCCCAAGACATGATATGCTCTGTACCCTCAAGGGTGAATACTACATCACCTTTCGATGTTCCCACTGCAAGGGAATCCAGAAATTCAACTACGAGCTCAGGATAAATCCGCTCGTTCAATCGGAATACTCGGCCCCAATGATGTGTCCGCTCAATGTACTCAAAAGCCCAATCAAAGCCGATCTTAGTCACGGCATTCAGAGAGAGATAGAGGGTTGGGGCGATGGTGCGCTTTTGGAGTGTAGCAAGGCGCGTTTGGGAAGTGGAGGGTGAGGGTGTAGGTGAAGGTGGAGGGGGTGGAATGGATGTGGTGGATTTAGAAGTTGTGGCTTTAGATGCTTTGGATTTTGAAGTTGTGGAGATCTTTGAAGGTGGTTTGGAGGGGGTTTTCTTTTGTATTTTGCGAGAGTGCTCATTGGGATTGTAGATGGGTTTAGGCTTAGACAAGACTCGCGCGGAGGATCTCATGACGCTTTTGAGCACACAACCAAGAACAATCACCACAAAACAATCACAACAACTTCACAAGAATCACCACACAACCAATGTGATATCCATTAATCCAATCTCAACAATGTCGCCACCAAGGGAACCAAAATATTGTCAATTGCAATTAGAAATTCAACACAATCGAAACCACAATCAAGAGTGATCAACAATAAACAACTTGAATAGCAACCAAGTATCAAAAATGAGTAGTAAGCACAAACAATAAGTGTTCAAAATTCGGAATGAAAGTGAACAAATCGAAAACTTACTACCACGTGAAGTACACGATTGATTGAGAAGATCCAAATATGTGTCCAAGATTCCCAATTGAAATTTCAAAGCACCTTCAAGAAGAAACCCTAATTCAATGTGAAAGGTTAGGGTTTGAAGTGTATGTGAATGGGGGCAAAGAAAAAGGGAAGATGGTGGTTTTGTGTCGAGTGGCCGAGGGTGGGGAGTCGCGTCGCCGGCGGCGGAAACCGGTCGGAGGCGGCGGTGAATGGGGTGGCGTGAGAGGAGGTTCGAGTGGGGGGTTTGTGTCTGCGGGCGCGGGGTGTTGCGGGATTTGGGAGATTCGAGAGGGGCGGCGCCGGCAGTAGGTGTAGGGCTGGGCGGTGGCCGACCGGTCGTGGGCACAGCAGGTGAGAGAGGGTGTGGGTGGAGAGAGTTTGAGGGGTAGGGTTGGGGGTTGTGGTATTTTTTTTATTTTTTATTTGGGGTTGGGAGTCGTCGGCTGGGTGTAGGGGTAGGTTCGAAATCCCGCGGGCGCGGGATTGGGGCTGCGGGCGGACAGTCGTGTTAGGGAGCGTGGTTGTGGGATTTGCGGGTGCGGGGTATCGGGTAAGTGTGGAAGCCTGCGGGCGCGGGAGTTATCCCGCGGGCGGACAGGCGGACAATGAATGGGGGAGGGGCTAGCTGCGGGCGCGGGTTTCGGCCCGTGGGCGGACAGAGGAGGGTTGTAGGCGAGATTGAAATCCCGCGGGCGCGGGATTTCATCCCGCGGGTGGACAGTTTTGGGTGTTGTGAAGGGCATTGCTGGCCGCGGGCGCGGGTTCTACCCCGCGGGCTCATGTGGAACCTCGTGCTTGCACCTAGGGTCGAAATGAGCACACCCAAACCACTAAATAACACTTGTTAGCATGGTTAGTCTAATCAAAATAAAAAAAATAAATGAAGATGGAATTCAAAAACTAAAAGAAACTACGAAAAGAAACTAACTAAACTAAAAATTAATAAACGAATTCAAGTGAATTCAAAAACACACAAAATTAAAAATAAATTGAATTCAAGTGAATTCAATATGCAAATATTTTTGTTCTTTTCTTTGGTGTAGAAAAATGAAGAGTAAAAGGAAAAAGAAGAGTTAGAGATTCGGGTTGCCTCCCGAATAGCGCTGGTTTATGCAGGTCCCGCACGACCGTTTACCTCTTTTCAATGACCAGTAGAGGTAGGTGTTTGGAGGTAGAGTACCTCAACTAGACCCACAGAGCGCCTTCATAGTACAACTTCAGACGTTGACCATTCACCTTGAAACTTTCACCTTTTTCGTTCATAATCTCGATAGAACCGAACATGTTCACTCTGGTAACTGTGAAAGGGCCTGACCATCTAGACTTTAACTTTCCAGGAAAGATTTTTAGCCTAGAGTTATAGAGTAGAACCTTATCTCCAATCGTGAACTCCCGAGGGAGGATCTTTTTGTCATGCCACTTCTTGGTTTTCTCCTTGTATACTCGTGCACTATCATACGCTAGCAACCGAAACTCATCAAGCTCATTGAGTTGTAGAAGACGTTTCTCCCCCGCAAGCTTTTGATCCATATTAAGCTCCTTGATTGCCCAAAAAGCTTTATATTCTAATTCAACGGGGAGGTGGCACGCTTTCCCATACACAAGCCTATATGGTGAAGTACCAATAGGCGTCTTGAATGCAGTTCTATAAGCCCAGAGCGTGTCATCTAATTTCGTGCTCCAATCCTTCCTAGACCTTGCAACTACCTTCTCAAGAATGGACTTAATTTCGCGGTTTGAAACCTCTACTTGCCCACTTGTTTGAGGATGGTATGCTAATCCAGTACGATGGTAGACTCCATATTTCTTCAAAAGGGTGTCAATGTCGTTCATGAAAATGGGAGCCCCATCACTAATCACAGCTCGTGGGACCCCAAACCTGGAAATATGATCTTCTTGAACAAAGCTATGACGACCTTAGAATCATTAGTAGGAGATGCCACGGCTTCAACCCACTTAGAGACATAATCTACAACAACCAATATGTAGCAATTTCCATTGGAGGAGGAAACCGGTCCCATAAAGTCAATACCCCAAACATCGAAGATTTCAACTTCTAGAATACCGGTTTGGGGCATCTCATGCCTTCTCGAAATATTGCCGGTCCTCTGGCAAGCGTCACATGACATGATGAAAGACTGTGCATCCTTGAACATTGTCGGCCAAAAGAAACCCGACTCATGGAGCTTTGCAACAGTCCTGGAAGGGCCATGATGCCCTCCATACGGTGAGTTATGGCAACGATTCAGGACTCCATTGACCTCCCATTCAGGTACACATTTTCGAAAAAGACCATCTGAACATTCACGAAACAAGTGAGGATCATCCCAAAAGTAGAATTTAACATCATGGAGGAACCTTTTCTTCTGTTGGTAGGACATATCAGGAGGTATCACACCGCCTACCAAGTAATTGGCGTAGTCGGCAAACCAAGGAATCTGTGTTGTGACTGCATATAAATGATCGTCAGGAAAAGAATCATCTATAGGAGTTGAGTTCATACCATCTTCATGCCTGATTCTTGACAGGTGGTCTGCGACTACGTTCTCTGCGCCCTTCTTATCACGAATTTCTATGTCGAACTCTTGGAGCAGGAGAATCCATCGAATGAGCCTAGGCTTAGCTTCCTTCTTAGAGAGAAGTACTTCAAAGCAGCATGATCAGTGTAGATAATAACTTTAGAGCCAATCAGATAAGATCTGAACTTCTCTAAAGCATAGACAATAGCCAAAAGCTCCTTTTCTGTAGTAGCATAGTTGACTTGAGCCTCGTCCAATGTCTTGCTAGCGTAGTAGATTGCATGCAAGACCTTATCCTTACGTTGACCAAGTACTGCTCCAACCGCAAATCACTGGCGTCACACATTATCTCGAAAGGGAGTTCCCAATCGGGAGAGCGGATAATAGGTGCAGTTATTAAAGCTTGCTTGATCCTGTCAAAAGACTCAAGGCACTCATCAGTAAAAACAAATGGAGCATCCTTGAGAAGGAGTTGGGTCAGTGGTTTAGCAATTTTCGAAAAATCCTTGATAAAACGGCAATAAAATCCCGCATGACCAAGAAAGCTTCGTACCCCTTTAACATTAGCTGGTGGGGGTAATTGCTCAATCACTTGGACCTTAGCTCGATCAACTTGGATGCCCCTATCAGAAACAATATGGCCTAAGACAACTCCTTCAGTCACCATGAAATGACACTTTTCCCAGTTTAAAACCAAATGACACTCTTCACATCTTTTCAGGACTTTAGTGAGGTTAACTAAGCATGTATCGAACGTGGAACCATACACACTAAAGTCATCCATAAAGACTTCCATGATAGACTCGATGAACTCAGAAAAGATACTCATCATGCAGCGTTGAAAGGTGGCAGGGGCATTACACAAACCAAAGGGCATTCTACGATATGCAAAAGTGCCATAAGGGCATGTGAATGTGGTCTTTTCTTGATCATCAGGATGAATGGGAATTTGGAAGAAACCTGAATACCCATCCAAATAGCAAAAGTATTTATGACAAGCCAACCGTTCAAGCATTTGGTCAATAAAAGGTAGGGAAGTGGTCCTTTTAGTGGCCATGTTGAGTCTCCTATAGTCTATACACATACGCCATCCAGTCACAGTTCTAGTAGGGATTAACTCATTCTTTTCATTTTTCACAACAGTCATGCCACCTTTTTTCGGTACTACTTGGACAGGACTTACCCACTTAGAGTCAGCAATAGGGTAGATAATACCTGCATCGAGTAGTTTCATCACCTCTTTCTTGACCACTTCCTGCATGTTTGGGTTCAATCTCCTTTGTGGTTGAATGCATGGCTTATGGTCATCCTCGAGGTGTATCCTGTGCATACAAAAATCGGGGCTAATACCCTTCAAATCATCAATACTGTACCCTATAGCCTTCTTGTGATTTTTCAGAACAACTAGAAGTTTGGAAAGTTGGCTATCGTCGAGTGCAGCACTGACAATTACAGGATCTAACTCTTGCTTATCTAAAAAGACATACTTCAAATGAGAGGGGAGAGGTTTAAGTTCGGGTTTCTTTACCTCAACATTACACACAGATCGATCGAACCTCTTTACCTGTTGGCATCCATGAAGGTCAGATTCTTCACTTGCTAGCATCCTCTCGATAGCTTCTACTTCATCGCTCCATATACTGCCATCACCTGTGGAAGAATCAAGACAAAGTACCGCCTCCAAGGGATCTCCATAGAGAGCTTGGGGCATGTTATCATGGCAAATTAAATCAACCACATCAATACTATAGCACTTTTCCTCTAGCATAGGACTTTTCAAAGCAGTGCTCAGATTAAAAGTGACCTCATCATCTCCAACAGATAGTGTAAGCTTACCATTTTTCACATCAATGACAGCACCAGCAGTATGAAGGAATGGTCTACCCAAAATGATTGGAATTTGCCTATCTTCCTCCATATCAAGTACAACAAAGTCCACGGGAATAAAAAATTTACCTACTCTAACAGGTACATCCTCTAAAATACCTAGGGGGTATTTAACAAACGGTCGGCCATTTGTAAGTAATATTGGTAACTTTCAAACTTCCCATATTCAATTTTGAGGAAACAGACAATGGCATAACACTCACACTAGCCCCCAATCACATAAAGCTTTATCAATGAACAAACTACCAATGTGACAAGGTATAGAGAAACTACCAGGGTCTTTTAATTTTGGTGGAGATTTATTTTGTAAAATGGCACTACATTCTTCAGTAAAAGCAACTGTCTCCACCTCGTTAAAAGCCCTTTTCCTAGTCAAGATATCTTTCATAAATTTTGCATAAGCAGGCACTTGAGTAATTAATTCCGTGAAAGGAACTGTTACCTGAAGATTCTTGACGACTTCCAAAAACTTACCAAATTGCTTGTCTAGCTTACTCTTGAGGTGACGATTGGGGAAAGGAAGTTTGATAGGAGGAACTCAATAGCAGGCTTTTTGGCTTCATTGGTCTCTTCATGTTCAGTGGCGTGCTTAGAGTTCTCCTTGTCATTTTTAGCTTCAGCTGGGACCTGTTCCTCATCATTTTCACACTCAAAGTATCATCAATAGGCAGGTGGTCCATTATAGTGAGAACCACTCGGAGAGTGATGGCATTTGCCGAATCTGTAGGCTGAACGGTTGTGCTGGAAGAGCACCTTGTTGGCGAGTAGAGTTCGAAGTAGCCAATTGTGCCAACTGATTCTCCAACATCTTATTGTGAGCTAGAATGGACTCAATTTGTGCCTTGTCAGCTTGTCGATCCTTTTGCATTTGTAGCATCATGTTTCTCATCTCAACCATCATTGGATCGGCAGGAGGTGCTTGTTGAGATGGATTGAAAGGTGGTCTAGAGAAACCAGGAGGGTGTTGGGGAGGTTGTTGGTAGTACCGCTGGTTCAATTGTTGTGATTCTGTTAATTTCTTTGTTTTTGTTGATTTGCAGGGTTATGAGATTTGAGTTTGAGTTCCAGATTTGAAGTTGGTTTCGATCCAAAAACCAGATTTAAAGTCCGTTTTGGTTCCAGTTTTTTGTTGTGGAGTTTAAAGTGTACATGTAATTATATGAGATTTGTATTAGATTTTGTTCGAACTATAATAAAATTTAGTTGTAGAATTTTTTTTTCACTTGTAATTACATTTATTATCAATAATAATTGAATTGATTAATTTGTTTGCCTTAATAAAAGAATTATGGTATTTGCATCATTCCATATCTTATTATATTTAATATCAATTAATTAAAAGCAAAAAGCTATTACATTTAATTCTAGTTAGCCAAAAGGAAAAAAAAAAAAAAAAAGAAGTGCAAATGTGTACCTGACCAGGCTAATTAGCGACTGCCAAGGCTAATTAGCGACGGCCTAGGCGGTCGCTAATTAACGTCTACCAATGCGGTCGCTAATTAGCGACGGCCATGGGCGGTCGCTAATTAGGCCCAAGCGGTCGCTAATTAGCGTCAGCAGTTGACTATGGTCGCTAATTAGCAACTGCTTAGGGAACGGTCGCTAAATATACAAAATCAGACGCTAATTTTTTAGCGTCCGCAAAGCGGACGCTATTTTGAGAATTAGCGACCAAGGGTTTTGCATCAGCCGTTTAGCGTCCGTCGGCGGACGCTAATATATTTAGCGTCCGATTCCGCGTTTTTAGCGTCTGATTGTTGCGGACGCTAAAGGCTGACATTCTTGTTGTGTGGCGTCCAATGAGGACGCCAAATGTCGTGACCTTGTGAGCTGGCTTTTGTACTCTGCTTTATATATTAGTTATAAGATAATAGAGATTGGAAGGCATTAAATTAATTTTCAAGACTAAAGCTTTTTTTCAATTATTATTAGTAGATTGAATTGGTTTTAGTTAAAAAAAAAGGGTACCGTGCATTACATTTTTCTCCTCTAGGAAAAAGTCGATTCTAGAGGGTTTGTTTGCTTTTAGGGTCTATGCAACACAACCGAACCTCTTGCTTAATTAATATATAAAAAAATAAAAAGATATACTTTTTTCTTCAAACAAAAGATTTGAATTGGAAAATGATATACATAGCCCTAATAGCCCTTAGGGCTATGTATAAGGTGCTTAAAAAGAAAATAAAATATTAAATCAAGCATTTATTACCTCAATTGATGTGAAAATGTGTCTTGAATTCTTAAACCGTTTTCATTTCAAGAATTGTATTTAATGCTTATATGTAACCCTAAAGGGCTACATATAACATTACCCTTGAATTTAATACTTTACCTTATTATAAATTGAGAATCATATAACCAGAAGCAAGAGCTAGCTTGTATTCAAAAGTAGAATCCAACACTTGGTCAAATCTACAAAGAACAAATATACTCCCTTTATTATGAAATAAATGACTTGTCTCTATTATGAGAGAAACGTTACATTTATTTGGAAATGGAGAAGACATCATAACCATAGTGACATTTATAACTAAATTAGATATATCTAGAGCTGTAAAAAAATAACCTGATCTGATAACCCGACATGAACCGGTAATGACCTGTAACTGACTTGCACCCGAAATTTTGGAAAAACAGGTCACCTGAAACCCGATCTGTACCCGACCTGATAATAACTGATACATGTTCTTGACTCGATACTCTATGACCTGAACCTGAACCGATACCCGCCCAAAAAGACCGATAACTGAAATGACCCGACCTGACAACGATATGAACCCGATTCGACAACTGACCCGATTAGGACCTGAAACTGATTATAACTCGACGTAACTTGTCATTAACCCGACCTGTTGCGACCCGTAACCTGATTTTACTAGAACTGCTGTGACCCGGTACATTATTTTACTTGACTTGGTTCTACATGTTACCCGATTTTAAATGACTTGTTGATTGTTGATAACTCGACTTGTCATTGATTTCACGACATAGTAACATAAATCATAAACTAACACTACTATAAAAAGGCATATAACTAGATGAACTATTCAAGCATTGATTTTCAATGAAATCTTAAATAATGATACAAATTTGAAGCAACACCACAAAAAGTTTATGACATGTTCCGTACTCGAAGCGACCCGAAAGTGTCCCGAAACCAAGTATGGTATAACCCGATAACTACCAACCTGAACCCGACTCAAACATGACCCAAACCGCTATTGTCCTCACCTGATATGTATCCGACCCATGCATGACCTGAACCTGAAAGCACTTGCTACAAATCTGCTATAAACCCGACCCGACACCACATAATCACGAAAGATGACATGTCTCGAAATTGACCGAGCCGAACCCGAAAGAAGAAACTAACCGAGACAAACCTGACCGAATTATGACCGTTCCCGACCTGCACCCGACCTGTTTGATTTAATGACCTGACACGACCTGACCGAACATGACCTGAAACCTGAGATGACCCGACCTGAACCCGATTCGAGTAACTGAATTGACAGCTCTTCATATATCACATGCATTATGCATATTGTTAGACATAGCACGACAATAGTATGCCCCCTATTAAAAATGAATCACGGATGCGGTCCCTTACTGTTGGAAATTGGAATGTATTTAACAAATGAAAATTTAGATATCACTCTCTTCTTAATTTGATACTCTCAACTCTCAAGTCATAACATGCTTTGCAAATTGCTATTTTCCAACAATTGAATGATCTGATATTGGACCATTTACAAGGTCAAACTAGAAAATGAAATCTATATATGCTATAAGTAGAGCTAACAATTCGGGTAAGCGAGTTGTGTTCGTATTGGTTTTGGGTATATATCTTGAAAATAAATCCAAATCTATATAAATGTAGAGGATAATTATATGATATGACAAATTAATCTATATAGATCGTATTCAGGTTGACTTTGTGTTTCTATCGTATCGTCATGTCAATGTCCTGTTAGAGTTGCTCTAGTTAAGAGGATGATCCGAAAAATCTCCTAGTTAATCCATACCACTTCTCAAAATGAAACAGGTGCTTCCGTATTACTCGCCATATATGCATTGTGTACAGTATTGCACCCAATGTTACTATTGCAAAGGATATCAATATCAGCTCCCAAAAGTGCTGCAAAACAAGGCAATAATCATAACAAAGTCAATTTTAGTACTCTGTCTGAAAAAGTGCAATATCATGTTAAGAGAGCATAAGAAATGACGCTTTCCAAAGTGGTAGTGTTCGGTATGCATAGGACCCCAACAAAAAATTCGCAACGTAGACGATAAGATTGTAACTAAGCTTTAGACCTATGCAAATTGAGAAATTATACTTTTTTAGACATATACAGGAAAATTGTTTTCATATGGTAAGTTATGGGTAGCGCCATTGAGCCCTGGAGTACTAGAGGCGGAGGCGTAGAGAAAGGGAAAGGGGTTCAAAGGCAGTTTCCCTGACTACAGCTACGCGTATGGTGGAATTGGACACAGAAGAAAACTCAGATGCTATCAGCAATTAATGGCCAAGTCAAATAGAACTAGTACATAAGAAGGTGAACTCTATCTTCGACTTAGTTTGAATATTTTCGAGTTTGACAAGAGTTTTAAAGAGAAGAATGAGATCATGCTCACCTCTGGATTAGGGACAATTACTCCCATGACATAACCCAACAAATCCATGGTAGATTGGATGGAATTCTGGACTCCTCCTACTATACAGCGATCAGAGTCCGACACTTGATCCTACATCCAACAAAAAGTAGTGCACATTACGCTACAGTAAGCTTAAGTAAAAAAAACAGAGTGTTAATGCATGATAAATAAAAAAAAAAAGCATACAACTGGTAAAATCTGAAGTGACTACTGCTTCTGCCTTTAAAAAGAAAAAGTTTGTTGCTAGAAATTTTCTTTTACCTGGATTTGTTGGATTACAGCCAAATCGAACATCCATAATCCAAGCCGGGAGGCTGCAACGCCTCCCATTAACATATATGAGGATGACATGCCATCTTTGACCCATATAGATTCAACACATAGAAGGAGGAATGACCACTGCACGAAGAAACACAAACAATCGAGTGCACATTATCATGCTATTAAAACAATATGGTAAGTGAAATGATTTAACATGATCCACAAATCTTGTGGATCCAAATAGATTAATGGAATGTTGGACTTGTCGATTGGCAGAAAGTGTTGTTGATACCATAGAGCCGGTAGAGGTATTATACCTGAGACCAAATGGACCAAAGTCCAGTTCTAAGAGTTGAAAGTCGAGACTCTAAGATTGGATAGGTGAAAGTCGCTGTTATTCCAACAATAGCGCTTATGCCTCGGGCTATACCTATCACATATGCAGGTATGCCTTGCCATTCCAAGGAAGCAGTCATCAAAGAGCCAAAGCTGCATGAAAACCAACATCAAATATGTCATTCTTTCTTCTCTTTTATCTTATGAAAAAGGCTAAATAGCAAATTGTCTTTACTAAACAATAGAAAAAAAGGGGAAATTGTCAATTGCACCTGGGTGCACCCCATCCCCCTTTTATCTCCTTTGTTCGGTAGCAAACAGTTTGCTATTTAGCCCTACTCTTCTTTTATCCCGGTCAAGTATAACTCAAAAAGATTCTTCACTTCATAAAAACTAAGACTCTAGGAATCATGGCAGCAATACAGGGTTTAAGCTTTAAAGTTCAGACAAATACTTCTTTTTTCTTCATTTAGTAAGCAAAGTGACCATAGAAACTTCTTTAGTTCTTTTTACCTGAGAACAGTAAAATACAGCAATGCCAGGGCTAGTCCTGGAAGCACCACTTCTTGGTTCACGTAGACTTTCCAAGCACCGAAACAAGGAAATATCGGTAAACATCCTAATTTTTGGCTTCCAGCTGAAGAATTGTTGCTTCTGTCCTCAAAAGGCAAGCTGGCGTTTTGCTCAGTAACAGATGTGCTCGGTTCATGTTCATGAGAAGAGATCTCCTTTCTTTTGATATCTTTCATACGTAAAGCTAAAACACCTCCATATACGGAGCTAAGTAGCCAATATTGAAGACAAACAGAGATGATATTCCAAACAGCCAAAAATATAGTTGAGGCTGTCAATGACACAAAGCTTATAAGAAAACCAGAAACCACCGGTGCACCTAATTTGCACACCAAGTCAATTCTTCTAAGAACTGAATTCAGCTTTGTTAACACTCCGGAAGGCTGGTCTTCTGAAATTACAACCACCGTGCATTTATATTTTGATAAATTTCTATTTGCAAGAGATGTTCAAGAAGAGCAATCTTAATAAAAAAGAAAAACATATTTTCTTTTGAACCCAAATCTTTAGTCCCAAATTTTTTGTACATTTATGTGGCACCTTTTCTTATTAGTTGACCATAATATAAATTAGATTGTTAGTTATAAAGTGGTGGATCATACAGATAAATTGATCATAACAAACAATAAACGAAAGCAGTGGTTTCTTTCATAAGTAGTATTAATTTTTGCCTAAGCGATGATGATCTTTCTTTCATATCGAAAGCAGTGTAATGACCTTTCTGCTTTCATATCGATTTGTGTCGCTTAGGCAAAAATTAATAAACGAAAGAAAAGATTATTTTAATTAATGACCTTTCTTTCATTACAAAAGTAGTGTAATGACCTTTCTGCTTTCATATCGATTTGTGTCGCTTAGGCAAAATTAATACTACTCCTATGAAAGAAAGGTCATTACAAAAGTATCATCATGTTAGAAGATTATAATTTTTTTTCTTTTCCTTTTGAAGTGGTGTTGTGCAATGGATTATGATGTTAATGTTAAATTGCAATTTGGTGATTTTAAAAGAATCATAAATATACCACTCTTACTAAGCTAGCTAACAACAAGAGATGTGCATTCTTTTTCTTTCTGAAAGTAAAATCTGTTCACCATTCTCTTTCAATTAAGATGGTTCCTCCAAGTGTTGAGAGCACTGCAACAGCTCCTGAGAGATAAGTTACCAGAACGAGTGCTGCAAACATGATACTCGTTAAACCCCAGTAGAGCAGTAGAATGATTACTGTAATTCCAGCAACTAAAAATGATAGATTCTGTGACACTGTCCAGAGTTGAAGAACCTGTAAGCAGAAAACCAAAATTCACATTTATTTCTGCGACTATGGATGAATAATTTGCACTAAAGCTTTTCATAGCAACTATGTTAAATTTTCACAAAGAACTCATAGCCAAATTTTTCATGTTCAAATAGGAAGTTATTTTTTCCACAATTGAAATTCATGTCTCTGATTAAGCAATGAGCACAAATAAGATGAGTCCAAGACCAACGAACCTTGACATATGTCAGCGTGCTCACCCATTGCCCAATAATAGGTCCAAAAAGCGCAACGGAAGCTGATTCTACAACTCCATATAGAGCAGTAAGGAGCAATGAGTCTGGCCATATGTGAATCATGTATAAAGCTACAGAAAATTCCCACATTCTGCAGATAAAGTTCACCAATAAATTGTTCGGAAGCGTGGAGCTTAAAAGTAACAGTTATTAATACCAAATAAGCAAATGATCCAGATCAGAAACTAAGACTACGGTGGGCAAATGGCTAATGTAATTAACAATCACAGTTTTACCATTGACAAACGGCTTGAGTCAGTTTCCATTTATCTTAAACTGATGCTCTCGACAAATGCGAATTCAGTAGTAAGAGAAGTTTACAGTGCTTTCCTGGCGAAATTGATGAACTCTGGTGTCTGTCTTACTAACATGATATACTTTTGTAATGACCTTTCTTTCATAGTTAGTATTAATTTTCATTGGAAAAAAAAAAAAGACTATGAAGTATAACCCAGCAGATTCCTGCCAACATCCATGTCAAATACTTCCTCTTTTTGTAAATAGGAAAAATGGATCAGAATACCCCCAACTTTGGCCCGTCCGCTTTTAATACCCCAACTTTGGATTATTTTTAAATACTCCCAACTTTGGGGGTGGTCCGCCAAAAATGCACCCAGATGACTTGTAACCTGTTAACAAGGTAATTTTTTTATTTCTCTTTTATTTTTAATTTTGACTCCTACCACCACCACTTCAACCACCCCTCCCCCACCCCAGACCCTCCCTCTCCCCTCCCCGGCTGCAAACCCTCATGCTAGCCCAACCATCCCCTACTCCCACCACCCCAGAACCCCCCCACTCCCATCCCCTAGCAGTCCCCCACTCCCTCCACCCCGCACCCCCTCGCCACTCCCAACCCAGCATCCCCGATCCCCACCCCCACCCCCACCCCCACAGTAGCAGCCCCCCACTGCCCTAACACCCTTCGGAACCCCCTCCCCTAACCCCCGTCGAAATCTCTCCCCCCTCGATTTTCCCACCTCCTCGCTACTCCTAACCCAGCAGCCCCAATCCCCCAACCCCACCCCCCACAGCAGCATTCCCCCCCCCCCCACTGCCCTAACAACCTTCGGAACCCCCTCCCCTAATCCTCGTCGAAATCCCCTCCCCTCCCCTCGATTTTCTCGGTTTCTGACCTCTTCCTTCGTCACAGTACTGAAGTCTTTCGGTGGGGTTTGCTGGAAATCGAGGGGGTGCAGGTAGGGGTTTCGAAGGGGTTAGGAAAGGGGGGAATTCGATGGTGGTGTGTGTCAGGAAAGGTGGCGGGGGGGTGGGGGGGGATGACGAGAGGAGAGAGAGATGAGCAGAGGGGGAGTTTTTTGGTTTACCAGTTCATCCGGTCATAACAGGTAAATGGTGCATTTTTGGCGGACCACCCCCAAAGTTGGGGGTATTTAAAAATAATCCAAAGTTGGGGGTATTAAAAGCGGACCGCCCAAAGTTGGGGGTATTCTGATCCATTTTTCCTTGTAAATAAATGCAACAACTTCTACACTATTCAGATACTAATTTTAATGAAAAAATTTCTTTTAATAACTAAATGTAATTCTATAAAAATGTTGTTGGATTAGTCTCAACTAGAGATGACCAACCGTGTGGGCCAAGCCTACCTAGTTGGCTATGTGGGCCGGGCCTGTGAAAAAGCCCGATTCAACCCAACTCGAACCGTAAAATTAGTGGGGTCGGCTGTGGGCCAGATTTTTTGAGCCCAACCCATGAGCTGGATCGGACCAGCCCAGCCCAGCTCAAGTAACTATTCAACCAAATTGCGTATACTTTAATCAAATTGTATATATTTGAATCAAATTGCATATATTATAATTAAATCAAATTCAAAAATAATGAAATTATTTATTAATATTAATAATTGTATATATTTCAATTAATTTTAAAGGTTTTATGCAACAATAATAAATGATTCGAATGATTAAATAATTTTGAAAAAAAAAATCTCATGTCGGCCCGCTAGGCCCTCAAACCGTACAAACGGTAACAAATCAGTATGGGCCAAGATTTTTCAGCCCGTGGACCATCCCGTCCAAACCATGAATTTCACGGTCCGGTCATGGGCCGGAAATCTCAGCCCGACCCACTACAAATGATAGATTCTGTGACTCAACGAATCTCCCTAATTTTCGCTCAAAATTCTCACCAACCCCATCCATTAAAACATTTCTCCAACTAAAATACAACGAAGATTGATACATCTACCTACCGAATAGACCACCTCCTAGAAATAGACAACTAGATAATAATTAACTCTCCTGAGTTATCCTCCACTAATTATTAATGTTATTAATGTCTATCTCTAGTGCGTGGATTAATCCAAATATACTTGTCCCACCCACTCATTCACCCATATCTATCATTTGAAGCTAACTAGAAAATTCCACACAATCAATGAGATGATAATCTAAATCCCAAAACTCAAATCATAACATAATAAGATGAAACAAAATTGACAACAATATAAAGACAGAGGATAATTATGCTTAATCAGAAATTACAACAGAAAAAACCAACAACTTCATGATAAAGGGGTTGTTTGGCAATCGGCTGTTGGTTGTTGGCTTTTGGCTGGTTTAGTTTGCTTGTTTGACTGGCTGGAAGCATTGGCTGTATGTATTGGCTTTTTAAGTTGGTTGTTTAAGCCAGCTGTTTGCAAAAGTGTTTGGCAAAATTAAGTGTGGCTGTTGGCTGTTTATTAGAGAGTTTGTGGGCCAACAAGCCAAAAGCCAATCCAAAAAGCTGCTCTAGGCAATTTTTCATTTTGGCTTAAAAGCCAGCTTTTCAACCAACCAAAAAGCCAATAACCAAACACTTTTTTTGGCTGTTTGACCAAATTGAAAAGCCAAAAGCCAATGAAAAAACCATTTACCAAACATGGCCAAAAACTGAAGAAAGAGAAGAAAAAAAAAACCTGACACTCCATCTTGATAAAAAGTGAGCAACATACAAACAACTGATAAGTGAAGTTGACAACGTCTCAATTTCTGGGTCAATCAAAGGTTGTCTTACTTCTGCTTCTACCTCAACATCACCCATTTTTCTTTTCTTGGTAACTAAATTTATGATTTTCTCTTTCTTCTTCACTAATTAACTACTTCTAAATTTTTTTTGAAGATAATTAGCTCAGTTAATGCCTTTTTTTAAAGTGGTTTGTGCTAGATTTTGTCATTTTTTTGTTATTTTGAGACGGCTTTGATGCTGATATGTTGTTTTTCTTATGTTGATATATGTTGTTAAGTAGCAATGGTGACATTTGTTTCCTTCAAATGATGGACATTTTATACAATTAAAAACTATAGCTTTCTTTATGGTTGACCTTAAAAATGATAATTAGCTGTTGTTTTGCATTTGGCATCTCTGATGAGGAAGCAATTGGAGTAAGTAAACTAATCAGGTGGAATTTAGAATACCATTTCTTGTTTGTGGAATTTATTTATTTTTTTTAAAGATGAAGGTTATAATAAAAACTAGCCTTGGCGATAAGGGTGGTTCTTACCCCATGTAATTAGGGTGATGGAATAGGGCCCACAAGATATAAAGGCTCTAAAATGCAGTTATTTAATTGTTTCAATAAAAGCAAAACAAAAACATAATGAAAAGACTCACAAGATACTGTCCATTAATTTTTCTCTCTCCCCTCTCTCCTCCCTACTTTCAAAAACCCTAACCTCCATTGTTGATTTTTAAAGGGGCTTCCATCGGTTTTTACCGTTGGAAAGCCCCCACCTTTGTTTTTTTATTTGTTTTTAGGTTTCCAATAACGATTTCTCCCTCGAAAGAAAGGGTTTTCGATCTCTTTCGTAAGAAAAGGTTTTTCGATCTCCTTCGAAAGACAAGGTTTTTCGACCTCCTTCGAAAGACAGGGTTTTTCTCCTCTTTTAGAGGGGGAATTTTTACAGGTTATAATCCGGGATACTAGATCTAATGGATTGCCGTGAAATTATTTTGTTGGTGAAGAATTATGCGGGATCACAAAGGTTATCAATTTTTCGAATACGGTCGGATTCGACGGAAATCATCCTCACGACTACAAGGGATCGTTAGATTGTCTCTCCAACAAGGCTGTATTTTCCAGCGATATAAGCGGGAGATGTTCCACATTGCAAGATTTGTTTGACGATCGTATTTTTCTGAAGGAAATTTTTGTTTGATTCAACTTATGTATTTGTTTGATTCGATTGCTTATGTAGATGTCGTATGACTTTTTATTAATGAATTAATTTTACTATTCAAAAAAAAAAAAAAGATATTGTCCATTAGCTAGTTGTAGATACAAATCTTTTTTTTTTTTGTTTGAACTACAAATGAAGGGCCCAATTCAAAAAAGTCTACGGAGCCCGTATTATATTTACCCCGCCGTTGCAAGTTGGCAAACCTTTTCTCAAATGCATTGGTCAAAGTTTATCTTGTATTGCGAGTGTTGTAAATATTATGAATGACAAGTAAAGATATACAACTAATTTTATAAAGTAATTTTATGGTGTAAATTCAGTTGAGTAATTAATTGAATCTTAACTAAGCCGTATAAATCTACAAGAGGTTTCAGTCTCAATTTCGTAGAGCAGTATGTGTTCTTCATACCAATTTAAATATATATATTGTATCTCAATTGTTTTCTCTATATGTAATTTGATTGTCCATGACGCATCTGAAGTTAGTATCATGGTATATGTTTTGTATAGTCAATATTGCATCCTTTAGTAGACATATTGGTGTTTCTAAAATGAGGTTGAGGCGAGGAGTAGTGGCATGACTTCCCAACTCGTATCCCTGAGGCTTATGGATCAAATCTCATGTGACTTATAAATGTGGTAATCTCATAAATGAGTAAAACAAGGTTAAAAAAAAGTAATAATTCGTTGTTTTGACGCTTAGTATTTGCTAAATTGGAAGAGATGAGAAATTGAGGAAATAATACAACCTTATATCAAAATTAGATAAAAAATTAATTATTCATGTTTTTCAGGTTGGAAAAGTCAAAATATTATTCAATTGATACTTATCAATCAATCTATGAAAAATAGAGTTTGTTTGTTGTAGTATAAGATACCAAGATAAGGAGGATAAAGAGGATAGACGAGGTAAGGAGGAGAGGGAGCGTGAAAGCACGTTCTATTTGTTTATTTAGATAGGAAAGATAAGATAGTTGTGATATAATGTAGAATTACAGGGTCTAGCAAGTAGAGTAAAATATATTGTGGGGAAAAGAACAAACATTTTTCAAATAAAGAATCAAATAAAAATAGGAAGATCTTTTGAAAAGGAAATCAAATGAAAAGTATCTTTTCAAAACTTACTTTGTGAGCATACAATAGCCCATGTGGTTACCAAAAAACTACTATAAAAAGAAGTGGGACCATTATTTCCAAACACCCCAAAACAAAAGTGGGACAATTAAAAGATGAGGGAATAAATTTTATTTAGCTTAATTGGTAATTTTTTAGGTGTGATATCCAAAATATGGGATCAAATACCATCTACATAATGTGATTAGTTGCTCTTCGGCTAAGACTACTAAAAAGAAAGCAAATGGGTATGAAAAATTGTTATCATTGGAAAAGTTATATGAAGGAAATGGAAGAGAAATTCCTAAGGAATTTTTCCCGAGAGGGAACATATCCAATAATATTTTTGTAAATAAATGAATGAACTTTTTTTTGAACAAAAAGGTGAAAGAAGAACAAAATTTAATATTGATTTTGAAATATAATAATGTGGTAAGATAAAATGATAGATACTATAGTATAACATAAGACAAATATTGTATAAATTTGTACATCAAGAAAATTATTAAAAAAAAAAAAGTTTGTACATCAAAAAATTATCAAGAAAATAAAAGTTTGTAATCAAGAAACAGTATCGTAAATAGATATTACTAATATTAAGTGTTAGGAGTTAGGGGTCACATATCTAGCCTAACTTTTATTTGTATAAAATCCAGAGCTGAATATCTAAAATATACTACTTATAATCTTGTAGTAATATTTATTTACGGTAATGTCATTATATCTACCTGAAGATTGGATATTTAACATTAGTATTTAATATTATGGATAATTTGTCAAAAGGGACCTTAGAATTTTATGTTTTTGCGAGAAGGAACCTTAAAAAAAAAGTTGGCATTTAAAGGCCATGTAACGCCCCGACAAATTTACATAACCTTAATCGTCAGCGGAAGCATAACTTAATCCTGTGGGTTATGGCCCACAAATAAAATAGTAGCCTAAAATTGAAAATTCACTATACAATTACTCATCGCAAGATAATACTTGTTTATTCACTATACAAAGTATCTTAAAACCTCATAGAATCATACAAAATCTCCATAACGCAGTATAATAGTGATCCATATCTGTTCTTCCATACCTAAAACATAAAACAAAACGTCGTGAGCCGAGGCTCAGTAACATACTACTCTAACATCGTAAATTCATTTCACATCATTTTATTTAAAACAGGGAGGAGAGAATAAGTAAAACCATTTCACAACATATCATAGCATGTTACATTATCTTCTTTATCATGTTCATCATCATATATTTTACTTTGGTAACTTGGCTAGTACAACGGAAGGGACGTCTCCCCAAAACATCATAACATCATAAACAGAAGGCAGCCACCCGAGGACAAAAGCCCTCACTAAACGGAAGGTGGCGTTATTTGCCCAGATTTGCGCGGT
The DNA here is from genome assembly GCF_026745355.1 of Beta vulgaris subsp. vulgaris. Classification (NCBI taxonomy): domain Eukaryota; kingdom Viridiplantae; phylum Streptophyta; class Magnoliopsida; order Caryophyllales; family Amaranthaceae; genus Beta; species Beta vulgaris. The sequence goes on from NC_079208.1 coordinate 2,197,251, forward strand.
GCCACCCGAGGACAATAGCCCTCACTAAACAGAAGGTGGTTAACCGGCCGGAAGGTACGTGCACGACCCGGGATAACAGAATACTTGCCAAGAACCGTCTTTCGCTTGAATTTATCATGTTTCATTGGTTTTAAGCATATCATCATCATCGTGAATAATTATATTCATTCATTTCATCATAACATCATCATCATCATTTCATAGCATCATATCATAATAACCATCATAAAACATTTCATTTCAATCCCGCAATCCATATATAAAACATAATATTAATCATGATCATAAAACATACTTTGAAGGGGAATGCGGGTGTTAGCAGTAGACGTTACCTGAATTCCTGCTTACCAACCATGATAGCCGGGGGAGGCTTGTAATATCCTTTATCTTCTTTAATCTATTCAAGAATAATTTTATTAATGAACGTTTCGTTATTTAGCTTTTAAGCCTAAATATTAGTTAGCGCTTATTAAGGTCATAGCGGTCATTATAACGTCGTAAAGGTCTCCTTAAAGGTCATTATTTCTTAATCGTTAATAACTTTTTAATTAAGGTGATCTTTAACAACATTTAATGAAATAACTCATTTAGCTATATTTTTAGAATTATCGAAACATTAAAGTTATATTTCTACATATTATATAACCTTTCGAAAACGTATCATTATTCTAGTTCATAGTTAACAACTTAATTAAACTATAATAGGGCCATTAACATTATTTAGTCATTTAAAACTAACAAGTCAAGTAACTCATTATTATAAGTGAACTAAGGATTAGTGAAGTACTCATAACTTAGACTCAATTATAAACTTAATGAATTTACAGCTCAACTAGTTTAGAAATCATGAATTATAACCCAATAATAGATTTTAGTAAATAAGTTAGGTGGTTTAATAAAACTAACTAAATCAGTCCATTAAAGCTAATATATTAAAGCGACAAGATTAACTTAAATGATTTAACTAAGTAAATTCAGATTATAAGCCCAACATTATGCTAACTTAATAATTAAACTAACATAACTTAATAAAATACTAAATCAGCTTTAGTTTAACTCAATTAGCCCATTTAATAATAAGTAGCTTAGCTAATACTATAAAGAGGTCAGATTTGAGCCTAACTATTGTACATGCAACAAGTTTATAGCCCATAGTAAAATTCAGATTAAAAATTAAGCTTACTTTTGAGTTCAAGACTCTAGGCCCAAATAAAATAGTAAAGGTTAAAGGTTATATCTTGGGCTTGCATTAGAGAATAAGAAATCAGAAATTAAAAGGGGAAAACCATCACCTCTGCTACTAGGAGCAGGGAGGACCACAAGTGAGGCGAGGGAGCTGCGAGCTCCGGCGAACAGCGCTTCCGGCGAACGACGGCAGTGCGACGGCAAGGTGGTGGCGCGATGCTGTGCGCGTGCTGCTAGCGCGACGAAGGAGAGCGACGAGAACGAGCTGCGCGAGGAGGAGAGAGAGAACGAACGTGCGTGCTGGCTTGCGCGAATCTCCGGCGGTTGCGAGGCGGCCGACGAACGGCAGCGAGGTAGAGACGCCACTGAGCCGCGGCGCAGGTGGCGACGCGGTGGCCGACGGGGGTGTTTCGGGGGGGGGGGGAGACCGAAACAGAGGAGAGAGATTATGGATTTGGGGTTTTCTCTTTTCTTTTCTTTTAGTTACAATTTTCCGGCGATTATTGACTGAATTTCAGATTAGAGGGAGAAGAGATGATGAAGGTTGTTGTTGGTGAGTTCTTGATGTTGAATTTCCATGGCTATTTATAGTGGAGTTTGGAGGTTTTAAAATCAGTGGTTGGGAGGAAGATGGTGAAGTAAATAATCTGAATTTGTCAACTTGAAGAAGCTTTGGGTGAGGATTGGTGACAAATTTGTCTGATGAAGGAGAAGAAGGTTGGATTGCATGGGTGACAAATGGACATGGTGGAGTGAGGAAGAAGACACCATTAATGGGGGGGGGAATTGACCATAGCGTTGTTTTCCCTTTTCTCTTTTTCCTTTTTGTTTCTCAAAAATCAGAATTTCCCCACTAACACTTATCAACGTGACTTAGTAACACTTTGGGTGAAATGTTGACTTTTTGTACTATAAGTGAATTGCAACTACATTAGTCCTCTTGTTTAACTCGTGAAATCGTAAATTATAAACTATCGCCACTATTAAGTTGGAAATTTTTATATTCGTTTTGTTATACGTTAATTAATTAGTGGAACTTTAGGTAAAAAATATAATTTAACTACTCATAAGAAAATTAATTATTTACTTAAACACGTTTAAGTTTTCAGGATATTACATCCTTACCCCCTTAGAAAAAGTTTCGTCCTCGAAACTTGCAATTTATTTAATTGATATAACAACAAGCTAAATTCATTTAACAAGACCAAGATCTCAAGCCTTCATGGCTTCGTTAGATATTCAGCCTCCATTCCGCCATCATCTTTTGTATCTCTACTTCAACTCGACTCGCGAAATCGAGGAGCAAAGAAAACAAAAAGGGCAAACTTGTTGGCAATGAATTCCAACTAACTCATTTGATGAGACCTCGTTTGAAATTCTTTTGGTTTCTCAAATTATCAAGATACATACTTTGAGTAACTACATATCATAAAAAAAAATGCATGATACTACGTACGCATTAAGAGGTAACTAACACAGATAATCACATGCACCACATCTTTACATAAACAGATTCATATTGTGCACGCAAAAGCGCAAATGCTCAAACGACTTGGTTCATCTATACCAACTTTTGCCAACCCATTAAACCTATTTAAAACTTTACGCTACGATATGAGATCATAGTGTTCCTGAATCTAACCTCAAACTTTCTTGGTACAACTTTACTTTTCATAATATACATTGAATCCTTGTGAATTTAAATATCCATGACACAATTTCATACTACGCTCGCCAATTTTACTTAGAAATCTTAAACTGAATGTTAATCATGCCCCTTAATATATCAACCTATTCTTTTCTTACCCATTATCATTTGACGATTCTCATTCCGCTTGGTATATAATATACATTTTCTTATCAATTCCACAATATAAGCTTCACGAGGCATTCATAAGCATCACATTTTGGTTCCGCTCTCTATAATAACAATATCATCTAATAAAGCATTCAATTCACTAAAGATCCCTAAACCAATATTTGTGCATTCCCAAATTTTCAATCATCACATTATCATACCAAATCAATATCATTATTATAGCCTCAATGTTAAGCACTTACTAATCTGACAATGTCATAACGTACTCCTTACTTAGCTAACATCAATACTCAAGATCTTAATTATTCAAGGCTGCACCGATCCAAATAATGTTTACTTTCTCATCACAATTTCAATTTCCTCCACATTTTTCCATTATCCTTTTTTGATCACTTGAATTCATTTCTAGATCATCTCATTAACATATACGAAGAAACCATTTATCTAACAACATTTCAAACTTAGAAATTTTTTTTGTCCCAAATCTTGGTAAAATAGAAAAGTCAAGCACCTTATGCACATTAAGTTTCGACTCGACATCAATGCTTATTTTTTAATTATATTTCATATGGCTATTACATCTCCAAGTAGCAAATTCCTATTCCTTCAAGACATTGATTCGTCTAACTCTTCAATTACTTAGTCATAATTTATTTTTCACTACAATCCCATAACATCCCAAAAAGTGGTTCGCATCACATTATGAAGTGCTTCAACCATTAAAACTAAAATCCTTAATAACTGAAGTAATGGTAATTGCTTTCTAATTCCTCGAGTAGAATTTCAAATCCCTTCAAAATTTTCGAATCTCCAAAATCGTCATATGAACTCCTATAAAGTAAAATTCAATCTCAACTTATAACCATCAGGATTTCATATAGCTTAGCCTTTTTATCATCCCACAAATAATATAACCCTACTCATCATAGCATATCTAAATATTATTTCATGTATTACCTCGAGCATCAAATATTACTACTCATACCTCAAAAGATCGTTCACCTTAGTCCCTATGACTCATATAACCATCATTTTATCCTCAAGTTATTCAACATCAATCTTTGCAGATAATTCCTACCAAGTTTAAATCGCAAAATTTTCCATTTAACATCTTACACTCTAGTAACCCCATAGCTTTAGGTTGCACTAATCTTCAAATAATACTCAAAAGATCATAAGTTCAAATCCTCACTTCTTTAAGATTCTAATAACCCAAATAATCCTCAACTCCTAATAACTCATTCATGGAAGTAAACCTCATATTTTTCATCCATTGTCTTATATCTCATCTTATATCAACCCAAATGGTCATTTACTAACCTCGAGTTTTCCTTAATATCTAATTTCCCAAAGGACCACTCCTAGGCGGTGCAAAGTCTATTACTCCGCACTTCCGGCTAGGTTTCGGCTCTGATACCACTCTGTAACGCCCCGACAAATTTACATAACCTTAATCGTCAGCGGAAGCATAACTAATCTGTGGGTTATGGCCCACAAATAAAATAGTAGCCTAAAATTGAAAATTCACTATACAATTACTCATCGCAGATAATACTTGTTTATCCATCATACAAATATCCTAAAACCTCATAGAATCATACATAATCTCCATAAGCAGTATAATAGTGATCCACAACTGTTCTTCCATACCTAAAACATAAAACAAAACGTCGTGAGCCGAGGCTCAGTAACATACTACTCTAACATCGTAAATTCATTTCACATCATTTTATTTATAAACAGGGAGGAGAGAATAAGTAAAACATTTCACAAACATATCATATCATGTTACATTATCTTCTTTATCATGTTCATCATCATATATTTTACTTTGGTAACTTGGCTAGTACAACGGAAGGGACGTCTCCCCAAAACATCATAACATCATAAACGGAAGGCAGCCACCCGAGGACAAAAGCCCTCACTAAACGGAAGGTGGCGTTATTTGCCCAGAATTTGCGCGGTGCCACCCGAGGACAATAGCCCTCACTAAACGGAAGGTGGTTAACCGGCCGGAAGGTACGTGCACGACCCGGGATAACAGAATACTTGCCAAGAACCGTCTTTCACTTGAATTTATCATGTTTCATTGTTTTAAGCATATCATCATCATCGTGAATAATTATATTCATTCATTTCATCATAACATCATCATCATCATTTCATAGCATCATATCATAATAACCATCATAAAACATTTCATTTCAATCCCGCAATCCATATATAAAACATAATATTAATCATGATCATAAAACATACTTTGAAGGGGAATGCGGGTGTTAGCAGTAGACGTTACCTGAATTCCTGCTTACCAACCATGATACGGGGGAGGCTTGTAATATCCTTTATCTTCTTTAATCTATTCAAGAATAATTTTATTAATGAACTTTCGTTATTTAGCTTTTAAGCCTAAATATTAGTTAGCGCTTATTAAGGTCATAGCGGTCATTATAACGTCGAAAGGTCTCCTTAAAGGTCATTATTTCTTAATCGTTAATAACTTTGTTCAATTAAGGTGAGTCTTTAACAACCATTAATGAAATAACTCATTTAGCTATATTTTTAGAATTATCGAAACATTAAAGTTATATTTCTACATATTATATAACCTTTCGAAAACGTATCATTATTCTAGTTCATAGTTAACAACTTAATTAAACTATAATAGGGCCATTAACATTATTTAGTCATTTAAACTAAAAGTCAAGTAACTCATTTTATAAGTGAACCTAAGGATAGTGAAGTACTCATAACTTAGACTCAATTATAAACTTAATGAATTTACAGCTCAACTAGTTTAGAAATCATGAATTATAACCCAATAATAGATTTTAGTAATAAGTTAGGTGTTTAATAAATAACTAAACAGTCCATTAAAGCTTAATATATTAAAGCGACAAGATTAACTTAAATGATTTAACTAAGTAAATTCAGATTATAAGCCCAACATTATGCTCAACTTAATAATTAAACTAACATAACTTAATAAAATACTAAATCAGCTTTAGTTTAACTCAATTAGCCCATTTAATAATAAGTAGCTTAGCTATTACTATAAAGAGTCAGATTTGAGCCTAACTATTGTACATGCAACAAGTTTATAGCCCATAGTAAAATTCAGATTAAAAATTAAGCTTACTTTTGAGTTCAAGACTCTAGGCCCAAATAAAAATAGTAAAGGTTAAAGGTTATATCTTGGGCTTGCATTAGAGAATAAGAAATCAGAAAATTAAAAGGGGAAAACCATCACCTCTGCTACTAGGAGCAGGGAGGACCACAAGTGAGGCGAGGGAGCTGCGAGCTCCGGCGAACAGCGCTTCCGGCGAACGACGGCAGTGCGACGGCAAGGTGGTGGCGCGATGCTGTGCGCGTGCTGCTAGCGCGACGAAGGAGAGCGACGAGAACGAGCTGCGCGAGGAGGAGAGAGAGAACGAACGTGCGTGCTGGCTTGCGCGAATCTCCGGCGGTTGCGAGGCGGCCGACGAACGGCAGCGAGGTAGAGACGCCACTGAGCCGCGGCGCAGGTGGCGCACGCGGTGGCCGACGGGGGTGTTTCGTGGGGGGGGGGAGACCGAAACAGAGGAGAGAGATTATGGATTTGGGGTTTTCTCTTTTCTTTTCTTTTAGTTACAATTTTCCGGCGATTATTGACTGAATTTCAGATTAGAGGGAGAAGATGATGATGGTTGTTGTTGGTGAGTTCTTGATGTTGAATTTCCATGGCTATTTATAGTGGAGTTTGGAGGTTTTAAAATCAGTGGTTGGGAGGAAGATGGTGAAGTAAATAATCTGAATTTGTCAACTTGAAGAAGCTTTGGGTGAGGATTGGTGACAAATTTGTCTGATGAAGGAGAAGAAGGTTGGATTGCATGGGTGACAAATGGACATGGTGGAGTGAGGAAGAAGACACCATTAATGGGGGGGGGGAATTGACCATAGCATTGTTTTCCCTTTTCTCTTTTTCCTTTTTGTTTCTCAAAAATCAGAATTTCCCCACTAACACTTATCAACGTGACTTAGTAACACTTTGGGTGAAATGTTGACTTTTTGTACTATAAGTGAATTGCAACTACATTAGTCCTCTTGTTTAACTCGTGAAATCGTAAATTATAAACTATCGCCACTATTATATTAATATTTTTAAGTTGGAAATTTTTATATTCGTTTTGTTATACGTTAATTAATTAGTGGAACTTTAGGTAAAAAAATATAATTTAACTACTCATAAGAAAATTAATTATTTACTTAAACACGTTTAAGTTTTCAGGATATTACAGGTCAAACAGCAAAAAATATTGTGACGAAGGACCTTACCACCCGTTTTCCGACGTTGACCAATCTTTTCAGGAATTGACTTGCCTCAATTTCTAAATGGCACTCCTATTCTAATATTTTCCTCTTTTTTTGCCCTACTTTGACAAAATTTTCCCTCCTAATTTCCCTTACTTATGCTTCTTTGTATCCCAAATATCATTTCTGCCTCATCTCCCATTTCTTATCTCAATTTTGGCTCTTTCAATTGAAGATTAATTAGGATTTTGCAAGCTTTTGTTCAAACCCTTTTCATTTAGTTCATCTTTTTTCAATCAAAGGTTAATTAGAATCCTCCTTCTTGCTCTGCTACGCTGCTTTGTCTGCTTTTCCCCATTTTCGAACAGTTTTGTGTTAGTGCAATGAAGAAATTAAAGATGAAACTTTAATAAAGGATAGTACAGTGAACTTACCAGTTGCAATTAATCAGTTGGATGGCTTTCAATATTCAGCAGCACACCATCATTAATGGTGGTTTTCAAATTTTGGAGAGAGAAAAGAGAGGGAGAAATAGAGTTCAAGTGATAGGGAGTTGGGTATGTTTTTGGTGTTTAGATGGAGTGCAGTTATAAAGTTAGGGAGTGTCATTTAGCAATTGAGGCAAGTCAATGCCTGAAAAGATTGGTCAACGTCGGAAACCGATGGTAAGGTCCTTCGTCAAAATATTTTTTGCTGTTTGGCCTTTAAATACCAACTTTTTTATTAAGGTCCCTTCTCGCAAAAACATAAAATTCTAAGGTCCCTTTTGACAAATTATCCTAATATCATTAATATCTTACTTACAATACTGTGTCTTAATGTCTTAATCTATACCCCGATGATCACGAACATTCATGGGGTTTCTACTATTTTGAGTTTCATTCTTGGAGTTTTGGCGATGATAATAACCAAGTAAGGGCTCTTCTATTGTTTTCATGATTTCCAACACTACTTCTTGCAGATGCAGATGCTATTGTTATGATAATAACCTACACAATTAACTTTTGCTGTTTGCCCTACTAGTTGAGGAACAGACGATATATATATAACCCGAAATCAAGATATCAAGGTTGGACTTGTCAATCGATTCATACAGTCATACAGGGTCGTAGTTGCGGGTGTGCAAAGAGCCCTTTCGTACAGGGCCCCAATTCAAAAAAATTTGGTTTTATTTGAAAGGGCCCAATTTAAAAATATCATGCATTGTATAAACGACAAGCTCCTGGATTCATAACACTTCGAATTAAATCTGTACTTTCTGTTACTTTAATACTGTAACCTTAATTCTAATTAAATCGCTAATTCCAATTGCAGTAGGTTACTTTATTACGTTAGTATAGTCAATACTTCCTTTTATGTGTTACTTTAATATAAAATTTTAAATATAGTTTAAATGGATCTTATTTTAAATTACTTTTTAAGCACTTTCCAATTGTACAAAAATTATAATATTATGAACTATATATATTAAAAGTTATAATCAATTTAGGGCATGTTTTCCCCAACTTATTTTCAGTTCAGTTCAGCTCAGCTCCAATTAGTTCTGTTCAATTCAATTCAGTTCAGTTCATCTCCAATCAGTTCAGTTCAGCTCAGCTCCATTCTTTTATAACCATTTAGTTAAATATTATTATTATGTTGGTATAATTTATTTTACTAATTACTCTTATTATTATTATTTATTTTTATATCATTACTATTAAGTATTATTATTATTATTATTGTTGTTGTTGTTGTTGTTATTGTTTCTATATATTATTTTGTTTATTATAGCTTTACTCATTATTATTACTATTATTATTAGGAGGAACATGGTTTAGGTAAAATCACAAATAAACCCACGTTTTTAAGCCCATAAACCAATCAAATCACGTCAAGACGGTTTATGATGTAATTTCATGGTCCAACCCAATCATTGAATTTATTACTAAATATTATTATATTATTAAATATAATTATTAAAATAGTAATATTAATTTAATTCTTAGATATATATTATTGTTATTATATATCATCATCAAGTATTATACAAATAATATAAAATAATTATTATTAATTATCATTATTATCATTAATTATTATTATTATTAATTTATGATTATTAATATTATTTATTTAAATTATCATTTAAAAATATCCAAAATACTATTATTACTTATCATTATAATTATTATATTCATATTATTATTGTTTAAATATTATTTATATATTTATTACATTCAATTTAATTCAATTTAATTTAATTCACTTGAATTCAATTCAATTCAGTTCAATTCAATTCAGTTCAGTTCAGCTGTTTATGCCGTATATTTAAGTTTATCATTGTGAACCCAACTCTATTTATTCTTATCCTAAACTCTATTTGTATTTTAATCAATTTAGATCTCTATTTATATTCAAAAATAATAATATGACATGATACTTAATTAGCGCGACAAATGGCGTCCAACGAGGACGCCAAATGTCGTGACCTTGTGAACTGACTTTTGTACTCTGCTTTATATATTAGTTATAGATAATAGAGATTGGAAGGCATTAAATTAATTTTCAAGGCTAAAGCTTTTTTTCAATTATTATTAGTAGATTGATTTGGATTTTAGTTAAAAAAATTGGTATCGTGCATTACATGGTTGTTGTTTTCTCCCCTCTAGGAAAAAGTCGATCCTAGAGGGTTTGTTTGCTTTTAGGGTTATGCAACATAACCGAACCTTGCTCAATAAAAAAATAAAAAGATATACTTTTTTCTTCGAACAAAAGATTTGAATTGGAAAATGATATACATAGCCCTAATAGCCCTTAGGGCTATGTATAAAGTGCTTAAAATGAAAATAAAATATTAAATCAGTTGATGTGAAAATATGTCTTGAATTCTTAAACCGTTTCCATTTCAAAAAATGTATTTAATGCTTATATGTAGCTCTTAGGGCTGCATATAACATTACCCTTGAATTTAATACTTTACCTTATTATAAATTGAGAATCATATAACCAGAAGCAAGAGCTAGCTTGTATTCAAAAGTAGAATCCAACACTTGGTCAAATCTACAAAGAACAAATATACTCCCTTTATTATGAAATAAATGACTTGTCTCTATTATGAGAGAAACGTTACATTTATTTGGAAATGGAGAAGACATCATAACCATAGTGACATTTATAACTAAATTAGATATATCTACAGCTGTCAAAAAATGACCTGATCTGATAACCCGACCTGAACCTGTAATGACCTGTAACTGACTTGTACCTAAAATTTTGGCAAAACAGGTCACTTGAAACCCCACCTGTACCCGACCTGATAATAACTGATACATGCTCTTGGCCCGATACTCTATGACCTGAACCGATACCCGCCCAAAAAGACCCATAATTGAAATGACCCGACCTGACAACGATATGAACCCGATTTAACACCTGACCCGATTAGGACCTGAAACTGATTATAACTCGACGTAACTTGTCATTAACCCGACTTGTTACGACCCGTAACCTGATTTTACTAGAACTGTTGTGACCCGGTACATTATTTTACTTGACTTGGTTCTACATGTTACCCGATTTTAACTGACTTGTTGATTGTTAATAACTCGACTTGTCATTGATTTCACGACATAGTAACATAAATCATAACTAACACTACTTTAAAAAGGCATATAACTAGATGAACTATTCAAGCATTGATTTTCAGTTTTTCCGGTAGTAATAGGTCAGCGGGGTATTTTAAGCGTACCACCCCAATAGTTAGGGGTATTTAAAAATAATCCATAGTTGCGAGTATTAAAAACGGACCGCCCAAAGTTGGGAGTATTCTCATCCATCTTTCCTATATATTAATATATGTATAAGCATGATAACGTATTATGACATCAATAAAATCTAACAATAGCAAGTATTGCTCTAATGTCAAAACATAAATCTCATCAGTATATCATACTAAAGTAACATAATAGTCAATGTGTCAAGCTAAAATGCTCTCCACATAATCTATATGTCTCCAGCAGCAACACCAAAGCATAACCAGAGAAAAGACCAGAGAAGCAGCGCAAATACCAATGAAGACTGCAACCCCCGTCTAATTATCCAAGAATAAAAAGTTATTAGTAACAGAAACTTCATTCGGTTACTTTTTATTCAAAAAGACAAAAATAATAATCATCAAGATAGTTTTACCGTAGAGTCGAACAGCGGAGGCCCGGTCAAACTCACAAAGGCAGTCACAAGAGTGGCCAATGCAATGACCACAGAAATAACCTGCAGAATCAGGTTGAGACGCTCTCGTCTACAACGGCAAGGAAGAGATTAATGATTATAATTTGGTAGAGTTTGATTCAGGAAGGAAAAAAAAAAACAGGTAAATTCGAATTTATAATTTGTGGGTTTACTTAAAAAAAATTCAAAATTTGAAAATCTACACATCAAAACGAACCTAATAATAGTACATATGACTATATTTTTACCTATAAAAAATCAAAATAATTTAGTCAAAGTTGATCTCAAAAGGAGATGTTAGTTCCTCATGGATAGGGACGGGCATGGGTCCAGGACCCGACCATTTTTAAGGGCCTGTGTATAAAAAATTGAGACCCATTGGGTCTAGGTCGGATTCAGGTCTAGGTGCTAAAATCCAGGTATGAGTCTAGGTATCATGAATTCAGACTCAGACCCGTCCCATAGACCCATTTTCGTTTTTACATATTATTTATATGTATTATAATACAAAATAAATAGAGTAGTAATAAAACTTTTTACTAAGACTCACATCAACTTGTTGTGGATGTTTTGATTTTAAATGTTTGTACAAGAATTAAACTATTATTTTGTTCTTTTATCATTTTAATAACTACAAAAAATGGGTGTAAAAAATTCAAAGAATAAAAAAAAATCGAAACTCATAAGAAGCTTGAGACCCATTTTGGATCCGTCTTGGACTCAAGACCCGTCGGACCCATTATATCTAGGTATGGCTTCGAATTTTCTAGACCATGTAGGTCTGGGGGTCTAGATCCAAAATTACGAGGCCTGGGTCCCCAGACCCGACCCATGCGTTATGGTGGTCGATTTATATGCAGAACTTAGGTAGATTTATCACATAAATTATTTTGGTTGCTTATGAGACTTTTCATTATATGAATAATGTTTTGTGCAAGGAGGAAAGCGTCATGGTGGTAAAACTCGACATGAAAAAGGTATATGATTGGGTAGAATGGGTTTTTTTGCAGAGAAAAAGTTGGATTAAACTTATTCATAGAATTAGGGAGACTTGCTACGGTCTCGAGCCAAGCCTTGACCGAGCCGAGCCCGAACTGTTCGCGAACAGGCCGAGCTCATTATCGTCCCTAATTGCTACTACTTTCTATCTTATTAATAATAATCGCTAGTGGCCGGTATCATTTTCCTTTCCAAAAAAAAGAAAGAAAGAATAAGGCAGGTAAAAACGAAGGATAAACTAACCCACGATCAGTATGAGTCTGCTCGGTGCGTGTCTCGCCCCACTCCTCAGACAACAAAGGTCTGTCTAATGAATCAGCAGCAGCAGTCACAACTGTAAAACAAAAAATCAAAAGAATAACAACAAATTTGTAAATGATATATTGAGAATCCGAAATAGAAACTCAATTTGCGAGAATCCTAGTTGAGATGAAAATTGAACAAGAATTTCCGGATCATATTTGGTTTGTGAATGAATATGGGGAAAAAGTGAAAGTTCCTGTTGAGTTTGAATGGCTACCACCAACTCAGTGTGGTAAATGTGCGAGATATGGACATAACAGTACTGAATGTAGAGTGGTGAAACCAATACAAGAATGGAGAATTAAGAAGAAGAATGAAGGGCCAATACCAGTTGATAAGGTAGCAGTGGATAGTGTGCAGAATAAACAGCAGCAAGAAGGAATGATTAATAAGAAGAGCAAAGCAGGTGCTATATGCAGGGATAGCAGCATTGGTGTATCATGTATGGCAAAGTAGGAACAAGTGCTATTGGTCTCAATGTAGCCCCAGCATCAGAATCAGATGTACAGTGAGACAAGTCCAGGAATTGGTGAAAATGAGAATAGGAACTGTGTTGTCACAAAGTATAAGTAGAAATGATTCAATTGGTTTATGAGTTTGTAAGGGGTGAATGCAATTAGATGTGTACCTCTATTTCTTTGCTATGGTCCAACCTAGTTGGTTTGTAGCTTGCTTTAGGTGGTTAGGATGTATTGGAGTTATTGAAGTGCAATGAAAGATTAATTACGTATCAAAAAAAAAAAATCGGTTCAACAATAATAACAAAAAGAAAGAACATACATGTACTAAAACACAGATTTATTACAAAATTATCTTCTAGAAAGGTCTCAAAGATTGTCTCCTAGAGTAGAGCAGTTCATTAATTTCTTACAAAATCTAGAAACACAAGGCTCTGTTAGCTGAGCAAGCCTCGAGAATTTTGACTAATGAAAAATCACTGGTGGTCAAGACTTTGAAGATGAAGTTTTTCCCTCACTCCTCTCTTATGGAAGCAAAAACTGGTGCAAACATCAGTTACACTTGGCGATCAATATCGTCAGCAAGATCACTCCTTGCAAAAGGTGTGTTCAAGATGGTGAGTGGAGGAAACTCAATAAACGTATGGAACGACCCCTGGGTTCCTACACTGCTGAGATTGTGTTTTATCAAAAAGGAATGAGGAGAGTGAAGGGCCTTGTTGGGTCAGTGATATTATCCCGGTGGTTGGAATATGGAAATGCTTCAAGGCCATTTTTCTCAATGGGAAGTGGATGAAATAGCGCGTATTCCAATATCGAGATTTTTGGGGGAAGATAAGTGGTCTTGGCACTTATCTAAGAACAGTGAATTCTCGGTGTGGAGTGCTTATTATGCTGAACTAAAGAGCAAGCAAGAAGTTGGTCCATCCGAAGGCTGATCAAAGAAAAGCTCGGGTGCGGAAAAGATTGTGGGAGGTGAAGGTTCCACCTAAGATAAAGCATTTTGGATGGAAAGTACTAAACAGTGGTATTCCCGTGCGCGAGTTGCTGGTGAAAAGAAATATTAGTACCGAGGCAGTCTGCGGTATGTGTGGGAAGGATGTCGAAACTATATTGCATATGGTGGGTCTGTGTCGAAAAGCCAAGCTGATATGGTTACTCTCCTCTCCTTTGCGTCTAAGGGCTAATCTGAGTGAGTATGGATCAATGATGGAGTGGTGTATAGCCCTTGACAAAGTGTACACTGATCTAACATGGTGGATTATTTTTTGGAGCTTGATGTGGGGTATTTGGTTGCGAAGAAATGCGTGGACTTTTAAGTTTTAACAAAAAATTCCCAAGGGAGGACGAAGTGATTATAATGTCTATTTTCTTTTCAGGGTTCTGACAAGGACAAGAGAAAGGAGGCTGCAGAAAGAGAAGAAAGGGCCAAGAAGGTATATGCTTGATGTGCTTTTGAAGTTGATACATAACATGTTTTCTCATACAATCTTTTGTTTCGTCGTTTTATTGTCACTTTTCCTAGCATGTTTCTTGCTGCTATCCAGTTTCTGATACTTGGTTATGAGGTTGCATTAGATAGTCGACTGCAAGCCCCAATGGTTTATGGTGATTTATGGACATCTTTTGATGTTGGTTTGCAGATTGAATTTTTCCATCATACTAGGGGTTTTCATTTAATTTCTTTGTGACTAAGAGTATAGGAACTTCTACTATGGTATTTAAATCATTGAAGTAGTGATGAGATAAGTAATTGAAATGAGAAAAGAACTAAAGGGTGATGGATGTTGAAGTTTACTAATTACTGCTATGTACTAC
This sequence comes from Beta vulgaris subsp. vulgaris, assembly GCF_026745355.1. Taxonomy (NCBI): domain Eukaryota; kingdom Viridiplantae; phylum Streptophyta; class Magnoliopsida; order Caryophyllales; family Amaranthaceae; genus Beta; species Beta vulgaris. The sequence goes on from NC_079208.1 coordinate 2,212,332, forward strand.
ATAAAATTGGGGTCGTCCAAACAGATATCTACACTTTGGTTTAACATAAATACATTGCATGAAAATCAAGACAAACAGCATCTCTTTTTATATACATATCATTCCCAGACTTTCGCTTTCAAGCTTCAATTTCTTTTTCTTTTTTTCTGACATCGGAAAAACATACAGAGAAAATAAAACAACAGAGAAAACTACAACGAAGAACAATAAACAAACAAAGCAAACCGAAAGAAACTAAGCTTCAATTTCTAAAGCACAAGCAGAGCAAAATTATTTCCCTTGGAGGGAGAACTCCACCATTCAACTTGCGCTCCCTAACAAGTAAGAATTTAGTACAAGAAAAGACGCTTTTTTCAGCCATGACAGTCATTCATAAATTTTCCATCAGCAGATCCAGAAAAAGACGTCTTACTATTAGGTGCATTTTCAGATGATAGTATGAGACAACAATCACCAGAAAAAAAAAAGGAACACTCATAATCCCAAAAAAAAAACTCACCACAAAAAGGAATTATCAACTCAAACAAAAAACCCAGAAATTGTACAAAAGAATGTTGAATCAGCTCATTACCTTGTTGCTCAGGTGTATTCTCGGGGGTGGGTGGGTTCTCCATCGTCGTGTGGGTCGATTGGTTCTCCATTTTCTCTCCAGATGAAAATTTTGGATGAGAAAAAGTGAGACTCAAAGGTTTTCTCCCGCACTTTTAAATGAGAAACTCTGCTCTTGTTACCGCACTCGTAAATGTCAGTGTGTGTCACGTAATCTTGTTCTTCCAATTCATATTCATCATCACAGTGATTGTTAAAAAAATTAACAACGAATAGATTACACAAAGAGAATAAACCTTCATTTTAAAAAATTAAAAAAAAAAAAATTTGTGTTCTTGGAAGATTGGAAGAAGAGAGATGAGAAGGGTTGAAGAAGAGAGAGATGAGAAAGGTTGAAGAAGAGAGAGATGAGGGAGGAGAGAGATGAAATGGTTCACAAAAAAAAATGAAATAACACTAGCAAACAAACAACAAAAAGAACGAATTTCTTTTTTTTTAATATTAATAATTTTCTATAGAGAATCAAAAGTGTAACAACATATTTGTAAATGATATATTGAGAATTCGAAATAAAAATTCAAATTCAATTGTAATATCTCGAAAATTTTAAATTTACTTATATTAAATAATATTACTTCTGTATATTTTTAGTTGCAACATTTGGTTTGTGGCACTATTTATTAACCAACTTTGATGAACTATCTCGTATTATTATATAAGAAAACATAGTCAAGTGGGGTCTTGTTAGATTCGTCTCAATGCGACAACTCCAAATATCAAATTTTTATAATTTTTAATTACACCCAATAAGAGATATTAATGTTCAAAGAATCGTCTCGGCAAATGTGAAAAAGCAAATGATGCAACTAAAAAAACAAAGGTAGAGTAAAAATTAGTGGCTAAATTTTTTCTCCAATTTTAAGTTAACAACAAAAAGAACGAATTTCTTTTTTATATATTAATAATTTCAGTGCGTTTTGTGTAACACATAGGGATGCCCAACTAGACCCAGACCCGCTTTTTTTATTTGGACCCAAACCCGCCCCAGACCCACAAGGTCTAAAAATTTTGGACCCTTACGCAGACCCAATGGGTCTGGCGAGTCTTGGGTCTCAAGCATATTTTGACTTTCTATTTATTTTCTACCTTGCGATTTTTTACGCACATTTTCCATAGTAATTAAAATGATATGGGACCAAAATAGTAGTTCAATTCTTCCACAAAATATCCTTAATTAAACAACCACAACAATGTAATACCAAAATATCACAACTCACAATTGGTCTACAATAACTTTAAGTTACTCAAATTCATAATAATAATAAAAATTCTTTCAAAAAGTCGAACCAGGGATTCGAAGTTCAAAGTGAAGCAGAGAGACAGAGAGAAACTAAAAGGTCGAAATTCGAAGTTCTTTTTTTTTAATATTAATAATTTTCTATAGAAAAAATAGGTTCAAATAATGTTTGATAAAATCTATCAAATTTGGATTCAATTTATAACTAAAGATGTTTTATAGCAATAATCGGTGTAATTATTTATTTTTACTAGTGGTTGGATCGTGAGCATGTGGCTAGGATTAGCTATATTGGAGACATAATAAGGCTTAATTTTGTAAAAGTCATTTGCAGATTATTGTTCTATTTTTGTTTGTTGGTGCAATTCTAAGGAAGTTGATATCTATTATTGTTTTACAGAAATACAAGAGCAATGGATCATAGATTTAATAAGTACTCCATCCGCTTCGAAATAACAAGGCATCTTCAGAAGCCTACTTATTGTGCTAAATTGTAATTCAATAACTAAAAACTATTTTTCCATCAAAACTAGTTTTAATATTATTTTATACTTCCTTCATTGAAAAATAAGTGAGACACTTCTCTTAAAAGGCCCTTATATGAGAGAGAGTAGTGGTTGCCCTCGTAAACCGCTACCTTGAGTAGCGGCTTAACTTAAAGTTAATAACCGCTACACTCGGTAGCGGTTTGCTTTGCCGAAAATGTTTTTAAAAAATTTCTAACATGCTGTCCTACGTGGACGGTATAACAGGAATTAATTTGAAGTTTGGTACATAGGAGGAATTAATATCCCTTTAATATTATTGAGGGAAAAAATTCTTGATAATCTATACAAATATATTAAAAGGTGTGCTTAATAACGTCTATGCACCACGTGGCATCCTTCTTCTGACACTATAATTTTGCCACGTGTCTATTAATCAACAATTAGTCAGGTGATCATTATCTAAAATAATATATATGTTAAAGCTTGGGCTCGAACCCCTGACCCCATGTAAGGATTTCCAAAGACGCACCATCTCATCTAACATCTTTTTAGTGATTCATATTTCCACAAAATTATAGAAATGTGTTGTAATTAGTAATGTGACAATAAATTCCTACTTCCAGCAATAAATTTTATTTTCCTCATTTTATTTGTTTTTTTGCAGTCATCCCCTTTCTCCATCTCCCTTTCTGAAATTCACCATCAATGTGAGAGTCCTCTACTTCGTAACTAATGGGGTAGTTTTACAAACTATTCTTGATGTTAATCAAATCTTATTGTTGTTGTTCGATAATACGAATCAGGATATGGAGTTTAAAGGTCATAGGGCAACTCGCATAAAGAAGGGCGGTGAAATTGTTAATCATAACACAAATTCCTTGATTGCATATATAATTTATTTCAGGTGTGGAACCTTCCCTCTTGTGCTAGAATTTTATCTGTGTGCAATGAACCAACAATATTTGGTCATTATATTGTTTTAGAAAAATTATAATGATATCTTGAATCGACCCCCATGACCTAGTAATAAGTATTAAAAAACATTTATTGCTACACTAGTGATATATGTGGTGTAATTATTTTTAAAATTAAATTATTAATAGATGAAAAATATAAGTACCCGAAGCATAATCCGGCCCGTACAACTAGTTGATATCAAAAACTTATGTAGCTCGGCTGGTCCTTTCCATGTTGTTTGCTGCATTTGGAGGGCTCAAAACCCTTACAATGCGTTCTCCAACTTTCCTCCCGACCTTTTTCCTTGAGTTTTTTTCCTCATTGGTTTCTTTTTCTGAGTTTTAGGATTAGATAACTTCTAAATCATAGCACTCTCTACGAATTACAACCTTTATATTATTGTATGTATGTATGAATTTTCAAAAAAATGTATGTATTATTATAACAACATAAATTAAGGAGATTAAAACAGTATTACGTAATTCTTATTATCTTCTGATTTTGGTTAATTGTGTTGTTCTATAGATGTATGTCACAGTAACCTGTAAGGCTGTAATTTCTATATTTTTAATTATTGTAACATTTTGAGTCTTACACATAATAATACACAACTTTGACCATTAATATATTTGATTATTAATTAGTAAAAAAAAAAATTATACAATTCGTATGTTGTGAATAGATATTGAGATTACATCAAAAAAATCATATTTACTTAAGTTTGTTTTATATAATTTCCTGACATTGGGTCGAAATTAGTATATAAATAGTTTTGTTCCGTTATGAACTATTCAATTGGGGTGAACCGGTATCAAGCCAATTGGATCCCGCAAGAGAAACTTGGTCAACCACAAAACAAGATCAAAGGAAAATAATAAATATAGTGTAAAAGTTGATCTGTATCATTTATTTTAAAATGCATAAAGTACTATCGTATGTATCATATGAGTTATCTATATGTAATGCCAAGGTTACAAAATCCGACCACTATAATAGTCAAGCTCCTATTTTGTGAGACCTATGGATATAAAAATGGCGTGGTACAAGGTGTTTTGAATTGGATTTGGTTCGAGATTACTATTTTGAAACCTAATTTTGACCTACCAACTCTTTTTTTTTTTTTTTTTAGTCCCCTTGACTATTAACTAACAAATAAAATTGACATCTATATTTCTTTTGTTTTCTCCAAAAATTGTTTTGCAAACCTTGATTCAATAGTTGAGAGAAATGCTTAACAAAAATATAAATTTAATTTTCCTAAAAAAAGATTTCCTCCTCTATCGTCCCAAGATTAAATATTCAAATGTTGTTAAACTTGGTCAACGCTCGACTCGAGTGAGCTCGAATCGAACTCGATCTCGACCCGAGATGTTGGTGAGTCGAGTTGAGCAACTCGATACTCAACTCAAAAACGCGTAAAAAGCTCGAATACCCAATAATCAATAGCAAAATACTTAAATTCAACATTGTTCTACCTTATTATTACTTTTAACATGAGATACTTGCAAGCTACTCAAAATCTAGTCGGTCAAAGCTCGACTCGATCAATGCTTGACTCGGTCGAAGCTCGGCTCGAGTGAGCTCGACTCAACTCAAAATACAAACGAGTCGAGTCAACCTAGCTCATAAGGCTTATTGTAACGCAAAATAGCATTACAAAATGGACAAAACATGTTACAGTAAGTCTATTGTAACGCCAAATCATATGTTACATCTGCTGGCGTAACAATAGATGTATTGTAACGCCTTGGTATCAGTTGTAACAGTGACTATGATCTTTTGTAACGCTAGTCATTAAACCGAAAAAGGTGTTACATAAGTAGTTACTTTTGTTACAATAGAGTGCAATTGTATCGCCAAATCAATTGTAACACTTCTTAGATAATGCAACAACTATTTATTACATATGTAACGCGGGTTCTTGTTTCCTGAATATGTGACACTCCCTTTTTTGCTGCTAATTATATATATAATTATGCGTAAATTAAACAAGACTTTAATATATGTTGGGGACAAAGTTCTTCATTAGCAAAAGTAATAGCAATATGTTGTGTTAGCCAAAAGGAATACAAGAATATCCAAAAAAATGATTGTAAATGTAATATATATGCTCGAATACATCATCTTGATAACACATTTTTGGAACTTCATAGAACTTCTAAACTATTGAAATAGATTTCATTCACCAATCACCATTTGGGCCGTTAACTTCATTGGCATGGTCATTATTACTCTCCTGCAAAAGAGACACATATCTATATATATATATAAAACAAGGTTCATTTTGCTTACGTGTCAAGCCAGCATTATTCAATGTTCATTTCGCCTACGTGTCATGCTACTACTACATCTGCCACGTGTCATCGCCAAATTCGACACTCTATTATATACAAAAAATTTGATGTCACATGGCGTGATAATTTCCTTCCAAAAAAAACTACCTTGAAATCAAACAATGATATTAGTGTGGGAAGTTTTAAACAACTGCCTAAATTATAGCTACCGGTCAAATATAATTAAATATTTTTTATTTAAAATTCAAAATTCACCCACCAAGAATTGTTATTATAGTTGCGGAAAAATAAAGGTAAAAAATGTTATTATATAAGATGTTCATGTAATCACACCCTAATATAAACTGATTGTCCAGAAAATTAAAATGTGCATTCATCCTAATTTAATTTCAATTCTAAATTCCTAAATGACAGTTATACTACTAATATATTAAATTAATTTTCACTAACTGTTAAAACTTAGAATTTTGATTTTTTCAATAGTTTCTCACTCACTAACTGTAATAAATTAGAATATTTTCTATAGATTGGCATATTCACTATTTCATTTCAACCTCATGTTATTGTTTCAAATAATTTGAATCTTGATTCTTCCTCACTCACTGTTATCAATTTTAGGAATTATATGACTCATTTTAGTATTATAATTATAAGATATATCTAATTGCTAAAAACTACATGCAAACATAAAATCATGGAAATTTCATCATAATTAGTCAAAAATCATTTTTTAAAAAATAAACTTACCAAATAATTCCAACCTATAATATTGACCCATTTAGAAAAAATTCGAACTCCATTCAATCCAACTCCTTCACAGATTTGTGTTTTGCATGCGGTCTTTAAATCTTCTTCACTTTGTAGATCGAATGATGTACACCTTGGTTGCATTAAGGGATTATAGTAACCATGCTTCAAATGAGAAGAAATAAAGATAATCAAAGGCTTAATTTCTTCAAAAACCACATGCGTGAGTTTTATAATTGTTGTTGTTGCAAAAATCGATGACTTGAGAAGATAACAATTCAAGATGTTGGAGTATAATTTTGATCGATAATTTGTGGCTTTAAAGTATAAAAATGTAGCTACTTATAAATGAGATTGTAATTTGATTTGCTTGAAGTTCTAGATTTTAGAAGATGAGTAGGCGTATTTTTTGGACTTAATTTTTGGAGGGTTTTGATGGAAAATCGAAAGAGAAAGAATGGCGGTTGGTAATGGATAATTGTTCATAAAGAAGTTTAATATATGGTACATCAATATAAGAATGTATCTCATTTAAGTTCCCTGAATAATCTGAATACAAACAATTGTATAAGTTTGCTTAAAGTGTAACAACTTATAAAGTATTGTATATAAAGCTTGATATAAAGAGTTGAAAATAAAGTCTGATATCTTATTGTATAAGTTGATATTAAGTTATATATAAAAAAAACAATTTTTAAACATATTACTATGGTTTTTATTTTTTGATGTATACATAAGTAATTATTAGGTTAAAAAATTGGTTTTTCTTTTTTGATGCATTATGTACGTACTTGATATAGATGTATGCTTTTAGATATAGTTGAAGAATATTTTTGTGACTGTGCTACATAACAATAAGAAAAAAAATTATATTGTTAACTCATAAGAGCCCTTTATTGGATATATCTAACAGTACGACCAATCATAATTTCAGTACTAAAAATCATACAAGAGTTATTGACTTGGTGCTCGAAATCTAGATCCAAATAAGGAGCGTCTTAATGAAAGATATAAAAATGAAATATATTGTCTATTTGATAAATTAACTCACATGTTTTTTTTAAAAAATGATGGAAAACGTAATCACTCTTTACTTTGATTAAATAATATTTAATACATAGGCTTAATTATAATATTTCGGTAAATATTTATGAACTTTACAACATATTTTTGGCGAAACTATCATAAAATCTTATATTATCATTCCCATGTAATTTGCAGGGGTCAAAAACCTATACTAAAAATTTTCGATCAAATTTATAGTAGCATAAATTATGTCCACTCACACATGAGAACCATGGTATTAGGGGGCTATACTTTTTTTTGTGTGTAAAGAAATTGATATAGACATTTAAAATTGACTATAAGGAACAATGGCATAAAAATTACGTGAGTTTAAAGTATCTATGAGACAAGTTTTACCGCTAAAAGTTAGTTAAAGTTAAATAAATGACTCTAAGCAGGTCCATTTTTTATAAGGCCCGTTCTAATAAAATAAGAACAATCATACTACTAATTATAGATAATTCACAAGTCATAATCTTACAGCACAAGGGTCGTAAGCCAGTTTTAAACTATTCTCATTACAAGATTCTAAATTTTTTAATCACAAGGCCATAATAAATATTTCAACCTAAAATTACGAGATACATCATTCACGAGTATGTTGGAATGTAAATATAGAAGTTTGAAATTGTTCTACAATACAATTCTAAAAATCGAAAAGAATATGGAAAAGAACAGGTCATATGGTGATTAAGAAATAAAGGCAAATCAAGAAAAAAAATGCCATATTTGTATAATTTTCTTGAGTGATTGTCTCTTTAAATTAATTTTTTACTTAGAAATTTAGAGATAACCCCATTCACTTTGATGAAAATCATGCTATATAAACTTTGAGATTGTTTTTTAATACAATTTGGATAATCATATCATTAAAAAAAATGTAATAAGATAGTTTAATAAGAGAGAGAGTTGAGCGAAACTGCAGAAAGCAAGGAGTGAAAGTTGTTGCATGATTGAGTGACAGTAGTGCTGCGCATTGTGTTTTTATATAGCCCTGTATAAAACGATAGGCAGAACAAAAGCTTCTTCATTTAACTTTTTTTGTTTTAAGAAAGTTTTTTTTGCTAAGCAAGTAATTAAATTAATTAGAGCAAACGTTACAACCTAAAACCAACTAAGAGAAAGCAAACCTTTGCTAAGCAACAAAAAAAAAGTTGGCTGGTCACATGTTTTATCATGACATTAGTACATCAATCACTGAACATACATAGGGTCGTAAGTCGGTTTTAAAATTTATTTTTAATACACGATATGATTATGAAAACTTGAAATCAACCAGCTACTATTCAAATCATGATTTTGGAGAAACATCCTAAAATCTTAAATTTATAAAAAAGTATTCCCCCGCATTTTAATGTGTTTTTTGTTTCATTTACGTAATTATAAATGTATATATCACGATTACAATATTTTTAAAGTTCAAAATGTTGTAACAAAGGATTTTATATATATTAAATATAATTTTACTTTTTATATTCTTTTAATCTTAAATACATGGATTCTAATAATCACGGATTCAATATATTTCGAATAAAAACAACTTTATATACAAAATAATATTGTCGTACATTATACATGGCTCCAAATCATTTCTACATAAAACCTCCCGTGCATTTTTGCACGGGTGGAAAGCTAGTAACAAATATAAATTAGACTACCGACAAAATTAGAAGATGCATGAGGTAGTGGAGTTGTTAAGCAAATCTGGCTAGTATATAATGTTATATAATGTTTCACCAAATATATATATATATATATATATATATATATATATATATATATATATATATAATATATATATATATTATATATATATATATATATATATATATATATATATATATATATATATATATATATAATGTTATACAAGTGTCTTGATTAAAAACGAAAAACACAACTTTTTTTTTTCCTTTTTCTTATACAAGATGCATCCTATCATTTCGGATGTGTTGAGATCCTCTAGAGTTTCAAAATAACTCTACACGGTAGAGTTCGTTAAATATCTGTCGTTGATTAAAAAATCAAAAGCTTGTATTTTCTTTCCCAAAAATCCTCCCTATTTTCCCCCGAATATCCTGCCCATATCTTTTCCTTTCCCATTAATCATGAGCTCTTGATTTTATAATGTATGGTTAGGATTCAACTCTACTTTGTAGAGTTTACATAAATCTCTAGAGGATTCGGACCCGGACAGTTTGACTTTCATGCTTGCCAATGCATATTTTCAACCATCAATAAGTTTAATTACCGATAAATAAAAATTATAAAAAGTATATATTCGAAAAATATACATTCAGACGAATCTAACAAGATCCTACATGAATATGTTTTTTCCTTAACTATAAATCACCAAACATAAACTAAGTATAGTTGGTGAATAGTGTAAGGGCCTGTTCTCCCCAGCTTATTTTCAGTTCAGTTCAGCTCCAATCAGTTTAGTTCAGTTCAGTTCAGCTTCGCTCTTTTATAACCATTTTGTTAAATATTATTATATTGGTATAATTTATTTTACTAATTACTCTTACTACTATTATTATTATTATTTATCATTACTATTAAGTATTATTATTATTATTATTATTATTTTATTATCATTGTTTCTATATATTATTTTGTTTATTATAGCTTTACTCATTATTATTAGTATCATTATTAGTATTTTATTAGGAGGAACATGGTTTAGGTCAAAGCGCAAATAACCCACGTTCTTTAGCCCATAAACCTAGCGAATCGCGTCAAAACAGTTTATGATCCAATTTTCACTGTCCAATCCTATCATTATTTTTAATTTCTAAATATTATTATATTATTAAATCTAATTATTAAAATAGTAATATTAATTTACTTCTCATATATTATTGTTATTATATTCTCATCATCAAGTATTAATATATTAATACAAATAATATAAAATTATTATTATTATTATTATTATTATTATTAATTGATGATTAATAATATTATTTATTTATAACGATCATTTAAAAATATCCAAAATACTATTATTATTATTATTATTTATTATTATTACTTATCATTATAATTATTATTTAATATTCATATTATTGTTTAAATATTATTTATATATTTATTATATTCAATTCAATTCAATTCAATTCAATTCAATTCAATTCAATTCAATTCAGTTCAGTTCAGCTCCAATCAGTTCAGTTCAGTTCAATTCAATTTAGCTCCAATCAGTTCAGTTCAGCTGTTTTATGCCAAAGAGAACAGACCCTAAAAGTTAAACTGTTGCAAGTAAAAAGAAACGGAGGAAGTAATAGCTAGCATCTTTTTAAATTTTTTTTATTATATGAGAACTGAAATCATGCCAGCCAAACCAATTCAACAGGAACAAGGAAATAATATTCCCCAACAGTTACAATCAATTGATCATGAGGACCAACAAACACAACACGATGTTATTCAATAGGAACAAGGAAATAATATCCTCAAACAGTATAACTCATCTTTGTATTTTTTCGAGTTCATAATTGTTGTAGTCAAGATGTTATTCAAGAGAAAAAGTTAAACTTGATGAGAAAAATAAGCACAAGTCAACTTCTCTTATCTTCATTTTCAATCCTATATTTTATACACATAGATTATAAGTACGAAGTACATGTTTATTTTTCGCATTAATATTAATGTTTTTTACGATTTTGAATATCAAGTATTAACACTAATATGTTGGCACACGCACCGCGTGCATACGAGGCTAGTCTATTGTAACGGATGTAAATCAATTGTAACACCTGGTATATTATTGTTACAATATCTTACGTTTTAGTTAAAAAACAATAGAGCTGTTACAATATAACCCTTACTATGTAATGACTAAATAGATGGGTCGTTTGGTTCAAGATATGGAATGGAAAGGGAATGGATACAAATAGAGGAGGGAAATGGTAACAAAGATGGTTACCTTTATTGAGTGTTTGGTTCAAGTCAAGGAATGGAAATAAAAGGTAACCATTAACTTCAAGTAATGGATTTTGTTACTCGAGGGGGAGGGAAGGTAACAAATTGGGGGAATCCATTACCATCAAGTAATGGTAAGGGATTGATGAGGGGTTGAACCAAACAAGAAGAAAGAGAATCGGTAATTGATTCCGTTTCTTGAAACCCAAACATAATGAACCAAACGACCCCAGAGTGTTACCATTTAACTGTTACAATAAGCCTTAAAATGTAGTAGTTACTCAAACTCAAATCGCATCGTTGCTTGCTACCCCTAATTGTTGCGTGATTTTCAAAACGTTATTTTTTTTTTGGTGCGAATGAGCCACAAGGGCGGGGATGAGAATCGATCTCATGAGCACCTGGAACCGGGAGGAAAGCTCTAACCAACTGAGTTATCCCTCACTCTCTTATTTTCAAAACGTTATTTAACCCTTAATATCTGTTATTTCTTTTATGTAAAAAAAATTAAAAAATTGATATTATGAGTCTACACATGGAGACGAATCTAATAAGACCACAGAACTATATTTTTACTTATAGAAAAATCAAAATAATGAGTCAAAGATGGTAGCTTCATCTCCAAAGGAACAATATAGCAAATATAAAAAAAGGTGAAGTAAATTATAAACACTCACTTGTACCAAAGTTTCTACAAATTTTTTTTTGTACCTAACATTAGCGGTGAAAGTTCGGGGTACATTTTACTATTTTAGACGTAGGATCCGTTCTCGCCAACTTATTTTCAATTCAGTTTAGTTCAATTCCTAAATAATAATTATTACTATTAATTAGTTATAATTTATTTCAGTTCAGTTCCATTTAGTTCAATTGTTTTATGCCGAAAAGAACATATCCTTGCGACTCCTCCATTGTTATAAACCTATAATTTTGACTTAATAACCTCTTATCGGTAAAAGAAAAAAAAAAGCATAGAAAGGAAGAAGTTTGTAATTGTAACCCTAACACTCCAAATTCGAATCAGTAGAAATTGCGCGATTACAAGAAAATTCCATCTCTCTCTACAGATTAAAGTCTGCATTCACATTTATCCACTCCAGTTTTCTATCTCGAAAGTTCAATTTCATATTTCCATTATCAATTCAAGTTACATTTTGATTTTTTGGACGATTCAAAAATTTGAAGGTTTGTTTAGGACTAATTTTACTATTGTTAGTTTTATGATTTTGATTTTGTAGTTTACCATTAGATATTGGAGTAAGAATTTAAATAAGAAATCATTAACTAGTATGCTAAAAAATCCAGATTTTTGTATGTTGTTATTATTTTCTTTTTGGGTTTTCAAGGCTATTTTGTAATAATAATAAAGGTAATATCTTTGAGTTTCGATTGTATGATTATTAGCTCATTGATAGTTAAGCTGTTCAATTGCAATGTGTTTTTCATGGATGCTGAATATTTGTATAATGGGTGATGATTATAGGTCTAATGAATATAATGTAGTTATGTAAGTGTCTGTTATCTTGCTTCTTTTTAGTGAAAGAAAAGGGATTTCATTAATATTTCGCCAAACGGCACTTACAAGTCATTTCTGAAAAACATAAAATTCTAATAGAAATACATATCACCCTAGAAATGTAAACATCACAGATTTGACTTAATTTTGCCTTAATAAAAATCTTCATCTGAAGCAATGCAATCTGTGAGTTCGCTCTGGTTCGGCATACGATCTGCAGATGCAGAAATTTTGGGATGAACGTACTCCAATAGTCTTCCATAATTTTACAGAAGTTGTGAAACCCTAATTCTTCATGTTGAGTCTCGAACTTCAACCAATGAGAATAATTTCTCATACCTAAAAACAAAAGAACCATACTCACAACTCCCATAGGGGAGAAGGAGATTTCCAAAACAGAAACTAAAAACCCCATAAAAGGGTTTGAGAAAATCTCATAAAGAGATACTAATTTATTGAACAAAACAAGAAAATGAACTAAAAACTGAAAATAAAAGGAAAAAAGGGGCTTACCATGGATGAAAACATTCATGGCAGCCCCCTAATTGATGAAGAAGAGGTAAGGGAGACTAGGGTTTTAGAGAGAGAAAATGAGAGGAGAGGCTATCTTGCTTCTTTTTATGCACAATGTTCTGATGGTTGAAATTATGAAATAGGTAGGAGTAGCTCGAGTTTTATAATTTTTTTAATATCAATTTTTTATAATTTTACTTATTGTTAATTAAAGATATTAATAGTTAAAATAATGCATTGGCAAACGTGAAAATAAGAAGTGTTGTACTTATTTAAAAACGGATGAAGTATATATTATATTTATTTAACTAGTTGGTAACAAGAAGAATTTTAGTGGATCACCACCTTTCGTAGATAAACTAGCTCAGTTACACAAGTTAATACATGAGAGTAAGTTTATATGCGTTTTGCATTATTGCTCTTTTCTTTTTCGACACCACGTATTATCGTTGAGATGATAGCGATCTTAACAAAAAGCTATTTAAAAAAAGAAAGTTTATTTATCATTAATTGCCGTCTTAGCTCAGTGGTAGAGCGCGTGGCTTTTAACCACGTGGTCGTGGGTTCGATCCCCACAGACGGCGGTTTCTGCATGTTTTACCTCTTTGTTAGAGGTAAACTTTTTTTATAGAAGAGTATTAAAATTACATTTTTTTAGTGAGATGTCTCTATTTATATCACACAAAACACATTGTTGGGATAATAATATGGCTTTTTTCAAGTCTATCCTTAATATAAAAACCGTTATTAAAGATTTCTTAAAAGAAAGAGGTGACTTTTGGAGGAACATTAATGTGCCAAATCCAATTAAAATCCACTTTGTCTATAAGGTCACCACCTTACAACAAGTGGGCTCCCAATTTAACGTAAAAAGTCTCATCCTTCGTAAGACCCTAAATCCTTTTATTTGGAGTCGGATAATTTGGAATATAAACTGCTTTGATACTGTTCACAATAGAATTAGAAATAAAAGAACTCAACAACTGAATGTTTTACCTCTTTGTTAGAGGTAAACTTTTTTCGCGTGCAGTTAGATTAATAGATTGAGCAATCGAGAGAACTGGGTTTTCTTTTGGTTGGTGTGACAGGCTAAAGTCGTATCACCTTATCAAAAGTAATCCTAAGTCCTCTAACAAATAGTAGTCAGGGAAGTAGGGTCGAATCTACAGAGAAACAGTGTTCATTTCCTAATTGTCAGTCAAATCTAGAGTATAGGAACGAGTGTTTTTGAGTAATTATACTAAACTAAACTATAACTAATTCAAGAACTATCAATGATAAAAAGTCTAGGGCATAGGTTCACCAACGATCAATATTTCGGGATGAAATACTAAAATCAACAATCAATAATGCAGTTAAACAGATTGATTCGCTCTCTCAAGTCTAAATCAAGCATAGAACGATATTAACAGGCTCTCGCAATTTATTAACACCAATTCTACCTATTGAAACTAGCCTCTCGGCGCATAACCTAATATTGCAACACTATAACAATCAAATCTGGCCAAATTGGATTGAATAGACATAAAAACATTCAATAGGAATCAACATGCATCAATAAAAATCAATACTTTAATTAAACATCCCTTCCTAATTGATCATGGATCCCCTTAAACCCTAGAAATAGACCACTCAATCATAATTGGGGAAAACATATTCATAATTAAATAAGCAAACATGAATTAATAATAAAGGATTGAATAGGAATAAGAAGAGAAGAGAAATAATACCAATTGTAGAACCAATCTTGCAAAATCAAAGCTTATATTGAAAATTCAATGTAATTGGGGAAAAAGCAAAACTAGGGTTCTTCACTAATTGAGAGAAAAAGAGTTCTAATCTTTAATGAATTAATGATGGAAAAAACAAAAAATAGAAAATAAAGTAGGAAATAATAATATTCCCTTGAGTCTTTATACCTTTCTATTTCCTAAAACAACTAGAAAAATAGAGTCTAATTCGTCAAAAGATAAAGCCTTATCCGACTAGGAAACCCGGAATAATCCGCGGCCGCGGGTTCTCGGGCTGCAAAACAGCGTCAACTTGCAAAGACCATATCTCGCAAACTAGAAGTCGTATCGGGGCGTGTAATATACCGTTGGAAAGCTCTTCAAGTCTAGTTTCCAACTCCACTAGAATCACTGAATTCCGATCTCTGGATAATAAGTTATGATCAAAAGAGTGCACATGACTCAATTTCCATACTTCTTTTAATACGTTTCCGCTATGTTTGAGTTGCAATCCGACTTGAAGATGCCCTTTGGATTCTCATTTGACTTAGCTCCTTCCTAGATGCTTCTCATGCTTAAGCTTGTCCAATAATACTCCAATTGTGTTCTCAATACCTGAAAACTATAAAAATACCGAAAACACACACAAGAGTAATATCTTCTAAACTTAAGTAACTATATGCAATTATGGACTAATAATGCAACTAAATGATCCTAAAATGCAACCTAAATGCATCATGAAATACCTATATTAATATGACTCATCAAACTCCCCCAAGCTAAACTGTTGCTTGTCCTCAAGCAATTAAACAATAGACACGGGAAGAAAATGATAACCTACAATATGGGACTAAAACAGGGTCAAGCACACAATCCAAAACACAGGAGATATCAATCCTACATGAACCAAGCATCGAGTATCAATGAAACAAAGCCGCATAGCACGTCATGTGACCAATCAACTCAACAATCTTACCACAAACCCTTTCCCCCAAGCTGGACTTAACAACACTTGACAGACCTCACTATAGGTATGTGAACTAATACTCTCTTGTGTTTAGGGCGAAAATCAATGAAACTCAACGATCTCAACCTATATATATCAACTCAGAAGAAGCAATACTCTTTAACTTTGACCTTTTGACTCACTTTCAACACGAAAGATGTAATACACAAAGATCAAGAGGACTTTCAAGGGTTGTAATGAGGCTAGGGTTAAGAGTATGGATCATATTTTGGGAAATATGGTGGAAAAGCATATGGATCATATTTTGGGAAATGTGGTGGAAAAGCCAAGAAGGGGAGCAAATATCAATGTAAAACGGCCTAACAAGGCATTCATTACAACTTCATATAACACCATCATTACCACAATATCACAATATCTTTCATGCATAGTAACCCATATATAACCTTTTCACTTTTCTTTCAAAATATGTTCACTTTCTTTGTTCTTTCATTTCTTTTTCTTCACTCTTTTTCATATTGCCAAAATTCTTTGCACCACATTCAAATTCGATGATAAAGCTCATTAATAACACTTTCCTTCAACATAACCATGCATTAACTACATCCATGTAATACAGTATGACCAAAACTAACACTTGCTCCCCCAAGCTAGGCTTGGGACAATAATCAAATGAGGTTAAGGGTTGTAATATGGGTGAAAGTAGCAAGCAAGGGTCAAGAAAGCTCAGCGGGGCTAGAGACGGGAAATATGTGAACAAAAGAACTCTGGAGCTAAAATCATGAAATGAACGCCTCAATCATATCAAATAGTGTACACAATCAAGTATCAAGGACGTACCAGGTCAAAATCAAGATCAATACATCAACTGAGGAACTAATCACTCATGAAAGAACATAACTGACACAGATTCGTCAGTTTATTAGGCACAGAAGCTCACATGGGTCAATTTTGTCTGCACAGTAAAGTTAAAGCCAGCCAGAGAGATCAAACAGTCTTACCACAGCCAATCAATCGTATCACAATTATGCTATGAAGAATCATGAAACCACTGTACAACAAAGCTGTAGAGCTGTAGTAGAGATATCCACAAAATTCTCGAAGGTGTGCCAACAATAGTCCCATAGATGAAAACTATAATGAAATGAGCTATCTAAAATGCAACTATGATGCAACTAAGAAAGCAGTACATTTTTTTGGTTACACGTAAAATCCTATTCCTAATGAACAGGCAAAAGCGTGTAACAACTACAAAGCAATAAAAACTACACTAGAAGCAATAAAGGATAGAATTCCCTCCCCCAAGCTAAATACAGCACAGTGTCTCACTGTGTAAAAAGTAAGGAAAGGGAAAAAAGGAAAGCTCACGCAACGGGAGCTTCGTCCATCGAGGATGGCTCAGGAGTAGTGTCGACGCCAGAAGCGATGGGGCCAGAAGCATCTAGCGGCCGACGTAGATCACGGACCTCGGCACGAAGGTCCTCCATATGACGCTCCACAGTCTCGAGACGAGATAATATCGTCGTCTGAAATGATGCAAAAGAACTCATGAAGCGACTGAAACGGGCTTCCATGCTCTCAGGAGACATAGTAGTGCTGGAGAGGGGTCCTCAGAGACTGGAGGTGGAGGGGCTTCAAGTGTGGGAGAGATGACAGATGCTGGGGCTGATAATGCAACACACTGCAGGCACGGGAATGTCCCCTGAACCTTGCCGCCTACCTCTATAGTTTCAGAGATAGCACGGGGATTCCACAGCCAAACACTAGAATCCTGAGGATGATCATTTGGTAGAATATCGTAGATGATGCGCTTTTCTGTGGAATGACAAGGCTTAACAAACCATAGATACCTGTTCTTAGCTTGGTGGACGAGCCATCCATATCGATCCATAGCATGGTGTTAAGGAGGTTGGTGGAGGAAGAAGTCACTTTAGAGGCTAAATCGATGCCTCTATCCAGAGCAAACACAGAAACAAATCCACCCATAGAGATATCACCTTTCTTTACATCCCGCTCCCAAAGAAATCCACCCATAAGAAACTTGGCAAAGTTCAGTTTTCCGTGCACAGTCGTGGGAGACATAGAAAGAAACCACAGAAGTTTCAAATCTTGGAGAGTGACTTGCCCTGATTCCGCTTTGGGACGGAAAAGTTGAAGTATAAAGCGGTGAAGCAGGCGGAGAGCAGGACAACCAATAGATGAGGACTTGCTAGAACCCGATGCCCAATCAGAACGCCCTGTAATCTGCTTCCAAAAGGAGATGGGATCAAATTTGTCACAACTGGAGCCATCTTGTAATTGCATGAAGGTAGATGGACCAACATCCCCCCTGTAGGCCAACCAAACTATGTTTATCTCATCCCAAGACATGATATGCTCTGTACCCTCAAGGGTGAATACTACATCACCTTTCGATGTTCCCACTGCAAGGGAATCCAGAAATTCAACTACGAGCTCAGGATAAATCCGCTCGTTCAATCGGAATACTCGGCCCCAATGATGTGTCCGCTCAATGTACTCAAAAGCCCAATCAAAGCCGATCTTAGTCACGGCATTCAGAGAGAGATAGAGGGTTGGGGCGATGGTGCGCTTTTGGAGTGTAGCAAGGCGCGTTTGGGAAGTGGAGGGTGAGGGTGGGTGAAGGTGTAGGGGGTGGAATGGATGTGGTGGATTTAGAAGTTGTGGCTTTAGATGCTTTGGATTTTGAAGTTGTGGAAGTCTTTGAAGGTGGTTTGGAGGGGGTTTTCTTTTGTATTTTGCGAGAGTGCTCATTGGGATTGTAGATGGGTTTAGGCTTAGACAAGGCTCGCGCGGAGGATCTCATGACGCTTTTGAGCACACAACCAAGAACAATCACCACAAAACAATCACAACAACTTCACAAGAATCACCACACAACCAATGTGATAATCCATTAATCCAATCTCAACAATGTCGCCACCAAGGGAACCAAAATATTGTCAATTGCAATTAGAAATTCAACACAATCGAAACCACAATCAAGAGTGATCAACAATAAACAACTTGAATAGCAACCAAGTATCAAAAATGAGTAGTAAGCACAAACAATAAGTGTTCAAAATTCGGAATGAAAGTGAACAAATCGAAAACTTACTACCACGTGAAGTACACGATTGATTGAGAAGATCCAAATATGTGTCCAAGATTCCCAATTGAAATTTCAAAGCACCTTCAAGAAGAAACCCTAATTCAATGTGAAAGGTTAGGGTTTGAAGTGTATGTGAATGGGGGCAAAGAAAAAGGGAAGATGGTGGTTTTGTGTCGAGTGGCCGAGGGTGGGGAGTCGCGTCGCCGGCGGCGGAAACCGGTCGGAGGCGGCGGTGAATGGGGTGGCGTGAGAGGAGGTTCGAGTGGGGGGGTTTGTGTCTGCGGGCGCGGGGTGTTGCGGGATTTGGGAGATTCGAGAGGGGCGGCGCCGGCAGTAGGTGTAGGGCTGGGCGGTGGCCGACCGGTCGTGGGCACAGCAGGTGAGAGAGGGTGTGGGTGGAGAGAGTTTGAGGGGTGGGTTGGGGGTTGTGGTATTTTTTTTATTTTTTATTTGGGGTTGGGAGTCGTCGGCTGGGTGTAGGGGTAGGTTCGAAATCCCGCGGGCGCGGGATTGGGGCTGCGGGCGGACAGTCGTGTTAGGGAGCGTGGTTGTGGGATTTGCGGGCGCGGGGTATCGGGTAAGTGTGGAAGCCTGCGGGCGCGGGAGTTATCCCGCGGGCGGACATGCGGACAATGAATGGGGGAGGGGCTAGCTGCGGGCGCGGGTTTCGGCCCGTGGGCGGACAGAGGAGGGTTGTAGGCGAGATTGAAATCCCGCGGGTGGACAGTTTTGGGTGTTGTGAAGGGCATTGCTGGCCGCGGGTGCGGGTTCTACCCCGCGGGCTCATGTGGAACCTCGTGCTTGCACCTAGGGTCGAAATGAGCACACCCAAACCACTAAATAACACTTGTTAGCATGTTAGTCTAATCAAAATAAAAAAAATAAATGAAGATGGAATTCAAAAACTAAAAGAAACTACGAAAAGAAACTAACTAAACTAAAAATTAATAAACGAATTCAAGTGAATTCAAAAACACACAAAAAATTAAAAATAAATTGAATTCAAGTGAATTCAATATGCAAATATTTTTGTTCTTTTCTTTGGTGTAGAAAAATGAAGAGTAAAAGGAAAAAGAAGAGTTAGAGATTCGGGTTGCCTCCCGAATAGCGCTGGTTTATGCAGGTCCCGCACGACCGTTTACCTCTTTTCAATGACCAGTAGAGGTAGGTGTTTGGAGGTAGAGTACCTCAACTAGACCCACAGAGCGCCTTCATAGTACAACTTCAGACGTTGACCATTCACCTTGAAACTTTCACCTTTTTCGTTCATAATCTCGATAGAACCGAACATGTTCACTCTGGTAACTGTGAAAGGGCCTGACCATCTAGACTTTAACTTTCCAGGAAAGATTTTTAGCCTAGAGTTATAGAGTAGAACCTTATCTCCAATCGTGAACTCCCGAGGGAGGATCTTTTTGTCATGCCACTTCTTGGTTTTCTCCTTGTATACTCGTGCACTATCATACGCTAGCAACCGAAACTCATCAAGCTCATTGAGTTGTAGAAGACGTTTCTCCCCCGCAAGCTTTTGATCCATATTAAGCTCCTTGATCGCCCAAAAAGCTTTATATTCTAATTCAACGGGGAGGTGGCACGCTTTCCCATACACAAGCCTATACGGTGAAGTACCAATAGGCGTCTTGAATGCAGTTCTTATAAGCCCAGAGTGTGTCATCTAATTTCGTGCTCCAATCCTTCCTAGACCTTGCAACTACCTTCTCAAGAATGGACTTAATTTCGCGGTTTGAAACCTCTACTTGCCCACTTGTTTGAGGATGGTATGCTAATCCAGTACGATGGTAGACTCCATATTTCTTCAAAAGGGTGCTAAATGTCGTTCATGAAAATGGGAGCCTCCATCACTAATCACAGCTCGTGGGACCCCAAACCTGGAAATATGATCTTCTTGAACAAAGCTATGACGACCTTAGAATCATTAGTAGGAGATGCCACGGCTTCAACCCACTTAGAGACATAATCCACAACAACCAATATGTAGCAATTTCCATTGGAGGAGGGGAACGGTCCCATAAAGTCAATACCCCAAACATCGAAGATTTCAACTTCTAGAATACCGGTTTGGGGCATCTCATGCCTTCTCGAAATATTGCCGGTCCTCTGGCAAGCGTCACATGACATGATGAAAGACTGTGCATCCTTGAACATTGTCGGCCAAAAGAAACCCGACTCATGGAGCTTTGCAACAGTCCTGGAAGGGCCATGATGCCCTCCATACGGTGAGTTATGGCAACGATTCAGGACTCCATTGACCTCCCATTCAGGTACACATTTTCGAAAAAGACCATCTGAACATTCACGAAACAAGTGAGGATCATCCCAAAAGTAGAATTTAACATCATGGAGGAACCTTTTCTTCTGTTGGTAGGACATATCAGGAGGTATCACACCGCCTACCAAGTAATTGGCGTAGTCGGCAAACCAAGGAATCTGTGCTGTGACTGCATATAAATGATCGTCAGGAAAAGAATCATCTATAGGAGTTGAGTTCATACCATCTTCATGCCTGATCTTGACAGGTGGTCTGCAACGTTCTCTGCGCCCTTCTTATCACGAATTTCTATGTCGAACTCTTGGAGAGAGAATCCATCGAATGAGCCTAGGCTTAGCTTCCTTCTTAGAGAGAAGGTACTTCAAAGCAGCATGATCAGTGTAGATAATAACTTTAGAGCCAATCAGATAAGATCTGAACTTCTCTAAAGCATAGACAATAGCCAAAAGCTCCTTTTCTGTAGTAGCATAGTTGACTTGAGCCTCGTCCAATGTCTTGCTAGCGTAGTAGATTGCATGCAAGACCTTATCCTTACGTTGACCAAGTACTGCTCCAACCGCATAATCACTGGCGTCACACATTATCTCGAAAGGGAGTTCCCAATCGGGAGAGCGGATAATAGGTGCAGTTATTAAAGCTTGCTTGATCCTGTCAAAAGACTCAAGACACTCATCAGTAAAAACAAATGGAGCATCCTTAAGAAGGAGTTGGGTCAGTGGTTTAGCAATTTTCGAAAAATCCTTGATAAAACGGCGATAAAATCCCGCATGACCAAGGAAGCTTCGTACCCCTTTAACATTAGCTGGTGGGGGTAATTGCTCAATCACTTGGACCTTAGCTCGATCAACTTGGATGCCCCTATCAGAAACAATATGGCCTAAGACAACTCCTTCAGTCACCATGAAATGACACTTTTCCCAGTTTAAAACCAAATGACACTCTTCACATCTTTTCAGG
Source organism: Beta vulgaris subsp. vulgaris (assembly GCF_026745355.1). NCBI lineage: Eukaryota > Viridiplantae > Streptophyta > Magnoliopsida > Caryophyllales > Amaranthaceae > Beta > Beta vulgaris. The sequence goes on from NC_079208.1 coordinate 2,234,735, forward strand.
ACTTTAGTGAGATTAACTAAGCATGTATCGAACGTGGAACCATACACACTAAAATCATCCATAAAGACTTCCATGATAGACTCGATGAACTCAGAAAAGATACTCATCATGCAGCGTTGAAAGGTGGCAGGGGCATTACACAAACCAAAGGGCATTCTACGATATGCAAAAGTGCCATAAGGGCATGTGAATGTGGTCTTTTCTTGATCATCAGGATGAATGGGAATTTGGAAGAAACCTGAATACCCATCCAAATAGCAAAAGTATTTATGACAAGCCAACCGTTCAAGCATTTGGTCAATAAAAGGTAGAGGAAAATGGTCCTTTTTAGTGGCCATGTTGAGTCTCCTATAGTCTATACACATACGCCATCCAGTCACAGTTCTAGTAGGGATTAACTCATTCTTTTCATTTTTCACAACAGTCATGCCACCTTTTTTCGGTACTACTTGGACAGGACTTACCCACTTAGAGTCAGCAATAGGGTAGATAATACCTGCATCGAGTAGTTTCATCACCTCTTTCTTGACCACTTCCTGCATGTTTGGGTTCAATCTCCTTTGTGGTTGAATGCATGGCTTATGGTCATCCTCGAGGTGTATCCTGTGCATACAAAAATCGGGGCTAATACCCTTCAAATCATCAATACTGTACCCTATAGCCTTCTTGTGATTTTTCAGAACAACTAGAAGTTTGGAAAGTTGGCTATCTCGAGTGCAGCACTGACAATTACAGGATCTAACTCTTGCTATCTAAAAAGACATACTTCAATGAGAGGGGAGAGGTTTAAGTTCGGGTTTCTTTACCTCAACATTACACACAGATCGATCGAACCTCTTTACCTGTTGGCATCCATGAAGGTCAGATTCTTCACTTGCTAGCATCCTCTCAATAGCATCTACTTCATCGCTCCATATACTGCCATCACCTGTGGAAGAATCAAGACAAAGTACCGCCTCCAAGGGATCTCCATAGAGAGCTTGGGGCATGTTATCATGGCAAATTAACAACCACATCAATACTATAGCACTTTTCCTCTAGCATAGGACTTTTCAAAGCAGTGCTCAGATTAAAAGTGACCTCATCATCTCCAACAGATAGTGTAAGCTTACCATTTTTCACATCAATGACAGACCAGCAGTATGAAGGAATGGCCTACCCAAAATGATTGGAATTTGCCTATCTTCCTCCATATCAAGTACAACAAAGTCCACGGGAATAAAAAATTTACCTACTCTAACAGGTACATCCTCTAAAATACCTAGGGGGTATTTAACAGAACGGTCGGCCATTTGTAGAGTAATATTGGTAACTTTCAAACTTCCCATATTCAATTTTGAGGAAACAGACAATGGCATAACACTCACACTAGCCCCCAAATCACATAAAGCTTTATCAATGAACAAACTACCAATGTGACAAGGTATAGAGAAACTACCAGGGTCTTTTAATTTTGGTGGAGATTTATTTTGTAAAATGGCACTACATTCTTCAGTAAAAGCAACTGTCTCCACCTCGTTAAAAGCCCTTTTCCTAGTCAAGATATCTTTCATAAATTTTGCATAAGCAGGCACTTGAGTAATTAATTCCGTGAAAGGAACTGTTACCTGAAGATTCTTGACGACTTCCAAAAACTTACCAAATTGCTTGTCTAGCTTACTCTTGAGGTGACGATTGGGGAAAGGAAGTTTGATAGGAGGAACTCAATAGCAGGCTTTTTGGCTTCATTGGTCTCTTCATGTTCAGTGGCTGCTTAGAGTTCTCCTTGTCATTTTTAGCTTCAGCTGGGACCTGTTCCTCATCATTTTTCACACTCAAAGTATCATCAATAGGCATGGGTGGTCCATATAGTGAGAACCACTTCGGAGAGTGATGGCATTTGCCGAATCTGTAGGCTGAACAGGTTGTGCTGGAAGAGCACCTTGTTGCGAGTAGAGTTCGAAGTAGCCAATTGTGCCAACTGATTCTCCAACATCTTATTGTGAGCAAGAATGGACTCAATTTGTGCCTTGTCAGCTTGTCGATCCTTTTGCATTTGTAGCATCATGTTTCTCATCTCAACCATCATTGGATCGGCAGGAGGTGCTTGTTGAGATGGATTGAAAGGTGGTCTAGAGAAACCAGGAGGGTGTTGGGAGGTTGTTGGTAGTACCGCTGGTTCAATTGTTGTGCTTGTGGTTGTGGTGCAGGAGGATTCAGGACATTAGTGCTCTTGTAAGACAAGTTAGGATGATTTCTCAATCCTGGATTGTATGTGTTGGAGTATGGGTTGTTCGGCCGATATGCTTGAAAAGCATTAACTTGTTCGAGAGAACTCCGACACTCTTGTGCCCAATGTCCAACTATGCCACAATTATCACACATAATCTCGGAGGTAGTACCCAAAGCAGCAACACTTGCAGGAGAGGAGAGCTGCATATTGTCAAGTTTATTGCTGATGGCATTCATCTGTGCAGCTAATAGGATATAGAATCTATCTCATGCTTTCCACCCTTGTTAGCTAGTCCTCGAGGATTACCATATTGAGAGTTGTGGATAGCCATCTCCTCGATCAAATCATGTGCAGCATCAATTTCTAGTTTCATGAATCTCCCATTTGCTGCAGAGTCAAGGATAAGTCTCGAGTTGTTCCCCAAACCATTGTAGAATCCCTGAACTAGGAACCATTTTTGTAGACCATGATGGGGACATTCTCTCTGAAGATCTTTAAATCTTTCCCATGCCTCATGTAAAGACTCATCAGTCCCTTGGGTGAATTTGTAATCTGACTACGCAACCTAGCAGTCTTCTCTGGAGGGTAGTACTTTCTGTAGAAAGCTAGAGCCAAGGTATTCCAATCAGTGATCCCAAGAGTGGCTCGATTAATCCCATTGTACCACATCTTTGCCTTGTCTCGAAGTGAAAATGGGAAAAGAATCTCCCGAATCTGATCTTGTGTCACTCCCTGCTGCTTAATGGTAGAGCAATATTGGCAGAAATCTTGATAATGAAGATTGGGGTCTTCATTAGGTCCACCACCAAATTGTTTTCTTTCGATCATGTTTAGCAATGCAGGTTTGATCTCGAAATTTACAGCTTCGATTTCAGGCATTTGATTGCTTCTGGGAAGTTCAGCCAAAGAGGGTTGGGAAAATCAGTAAGCCTCCGAGCCATCTCTGATTCTGGTGGAGCAACAGAGACAATGCTGGTAGAATCAGAGTCAGAATCCAAAGGATTATCTTCCCTTGGATTATCTCGCAACTGTCTGGAAAAGTTCTTCTGTCTATGAAAGGATCTTTCGATTTCAGGATCAAATTGTAGGCAATCTGAACTCAAACTCCTGCGCATAGAAGAACTAAAGAACAAACAATTAAGAGATTTTGTCCAAAGAACAAGTGTTCTCTGAGACGAGAGTATATAATCTAGACTCTAAAACAATTAAAGAAAATGGAACAAAACCGTTTCCCCGGCAACGGCGCCAAATTTTGACAGGCTAAAGTCGTATCACCTTATCAAAAGTAATCCTAAGTCCTCTAACAAATAGTAGTCAGGGAAGTAGGGTCGAATCCACAGAGAAACATTGTTCTTTTCCTAATTGTCAGTCAAATCTAGAGTATAGGAATGAGTGTTTTTGAGTAATTATACTAAACTAAACTATAACTAATTCAAGAATTATCAATGATCAATATTTCGGGATGAAATACTAAAATCAACAATCAATAATGCAGTTAAACAGATTGATTCGCTCTCTCAAGTCTAAATCAAGCATAGAACGATATTAACAGGCTCTCGCAATTTATTAACACCAATTCTACCTATTGAAACTAGCCTTAATATTAAGTTTATACCTCTCGGCGCATAACCTAATATTGCAACACTATAACAATCAAATCTGGCCAAATTGGATTGAATAGACATAAAAACATTCAATAGGAATCAACATGCATCAATAAAAATCAATACTTTAATTAACTAATTGATCATGGATCCCCTAAACCCTAGAAATAGACTACTCAATCATAATTGGGGAAAACATATTCATAATTAAATAAGCAAACATGAATTAATAATAAAGGATTGAATAGGAATAAGAAGAGAAGAGAAATAATACCAATTGTAGAACCAATCTTGCAAAAATCAAAGCTTCTATTGAAAATTCAATGTAATTGGGGAAAAAGCAAAACTAGGGTTCTTCACTAATTGAGAGAAAAAAAAGAGTTCTAATCTTTAATGAATTAATGATGGAAAAACAAAAAATAGAAAATAAGATAGGAAATAATAATATTCCCTTGAGTCTTTATACCTTTCTATTTCCTAAAACAACTAGAAAAATAGAGTCTAATTCGTCAAAAGATAAAGCCTTATCCGACTAGGAAACCCGGAATAATCCGCGGCCGCGGGTTCTCGGGCTGCAAAACAGCGTCAACTTGCAAAGACCATATCTCGCAAACTAGAAGTCGTATCGGGGCGTGTAATATACCATTGGAAAGCTCTTCAAGTCTAGTTTCCAATCCCACTGGAATAACTGAATTCCGATCTCTGGATAATAAGTTATGATCAAAAGAGTGCACATGACTCAATTTCCATACTTCTTTTAATACGTTTCCGCTATGTTTGAGTTGCAATCCGACTTGAAGATGCCCTTTGGACTTCTCATTTGACTTAGCTCCTTCCTAGATGCTTCTCATGCTTAAGCTTGTCCAATAATACTCCAATTGTGTTCTCAATACCTGAAAACTATCAAAAACACCGAAAACACACACAAGAGTAATATCTTCTAAACTTAAGTAACTATATGCAATTATGGACTAATAATGCAACTAAATGATCCTAAAATGCAACCTAAATGCATCATGAAATACCTATATTAATATGACTCATCATGGTGACAATAAATTTTACATTACTATTAATTTTGATTTTGGAATATCAACATTGAAACTTATCATGATTGCAATTGTTGTCATAATTATAATTGAAGATAAGAATACCCAAATATGTATAGCAAATCTTTATAAAGCAAGCAAGTGACAATAGAAGAGTATTAAAATTACATTTTTTTTTAGTGAGATGTCTCTATTTATATCACACAAAACACATTGTTGGGATAATAATATAGCTTTTTTCAAGTCTATCCTTAATATAAAGACCGTTATTAAAGATTTCTTAAAAGAAAGAGGTGACTTTTGGAGGAACATTAATGTGCCAAATCCAATTAAAATCCACTTTGTCTATAAGGTCACCACCTTACAACAAGTGGGCTCCCAATTTAACGTAAAAAGTCTCATCCTTCGTAAGACCCTAAATCCTTTTATTTGGAGTCGGATAATTTGGAATATAAACTGCTTTGATACTGTTCACAATAGAATTAGAAATAAAAGAACTCAACAACTGAATGTTTTACCTCTTTGTTAGAGGTAAACTTTTTTCGCGTGCAGTTAGATTAATAGATTGAGCAATCGAGAGAACTGGGTTTTCTTTTGGTTGGTGACAATAAAATTTACATTACTATTAATTTTGATTTTGGAATATCAACATTGAAACTTATCATGATTGCAATTGTTGTCATAATTATAATTGAAGATAAGAATACCCAAATATGTATAGCAAATCTTTATAAAGCAAGCAAGTGACAATAGAAGAGTATTAAAATTACTTTTTTTTTTAGTGAGATGTCTCTATTTATATCACACAAAACACATTGTTGGGATAATAATATGGCTTTTTTCAAGTCTATCCTTAATATAAAGACCGTTATTAAAGATTTCTTAAAAGAAAGAGGTGACTTTTGGAGGAACATTAATGTGCCAAATCCAATTAAAATCCACTTTGTCTATAAGGTCACCACCTTACAACAAGTGGGCTCCCAATTTAACGTAAAAAGTCTCATCCTTCGTAAGACCCTAAATCCTTTTATTTGGAGTCGGATAATTTGGAATATAAACTGCTTTGATACTGTTCACAATAGAATTAGAAATAAAAGAACTCAACAACTGAATGTTTTACCTCTTTGTTAGAGGTAAACTTTTTTCGCGTGCAGTTAGATTAATAGATTGAGCAATCGAGAGAACTGGGTTTTCTTTTGGTTGGTGACAATAAATTTTACATTACTATTAATTTTGATTTTGGAATATCAACATTGAAACTTATCATGATTGCAATTGTTGTCATAATTATAATTGAAGATAAGAATACCCAAATATGTATAGCAAATCTTTATAAAGCAAGCAAGTGACAATAGAAGAGTATTAAAATTACATTTTTTTTTAGTGAGATGTCTCTATTTATATCACACAAAACACATTGTTGGGATAATAATATGGCTTTTTTCAAGTCTATCCTTAATATAAAGACCATTATTAAAGATTTCTTAAAAGAAAGAGGTGACTTTTGGAGGAACATTAATGTGCCAAATCCAATTAAAATCCACTTTGTCTATAAGGTCACCACCTTACAACAAGTGGGCTCCCAATTTAACGTAAAAAGTCTCATCCTTCGTAAGACCCTAAATCCTTTTATTTGGAGTCGGATAATTTGGAATATAAACTGCTTTGATACTGTTCACAATAGAATTAGAAATAAAAGAACTCAACAACTGAGTGTTCCAGCTTGTAACATTTAAAATCACATCTTGAACTTTAAGGTTAGAAAGACTAGAAGGGGGGCTAATAGTTTTACTGATAGGGTAAGGAAAAACCCAATTATCCTCCCAAAAGTCAATTTGAGACCCATCCCCAACAATCCATCTAAGACCTTTCACAAATTTTGATCTAACGGACATAAGTTTTTTCCACTGCCACAAAGCTGAAACAAGAGTCTTGACTTTAACATATTTTTTATTGACAACCTGGACCTAAAGATTATATGGGTTCAAAATTAGCTTCCATAAAAGTTTCATCTGAAGAGCTTTATTATTTATACTAGCCTTTCGAAATTCAATACTACCCCTATTTGTATGGAGGCAGATCTTGTCCCAACCAATTAAATTGAGACTTTACAATCCTGGTTTTTATTCTAAAAGAAGTCTATAAGTTCTATCAAGAAGATTTAGAGTTGACTTAGGAAGCAAAAAACACTGCATTTGATAATTCGCTTTAGTAGCTAAATTAGCATTAATTAAAACACTTCTACCTGCTTGTGAAAGAGAATTGGCCTTTCATTTCTGCAATTGATTAGTAACGGATTGCGACGTCTTAGAAAAAGTATTTTTATTTAAGTTCCTAGAAAAAATAGGACAACCAAGGCAGTCCTCCAAATAGTCTTACTCAGTCTGAAGGATCTCTTGGAACAGTACTCTATCTTCCATTCTAACATTAGTAGAACACTAAAAGGTCGATTTATGAAAATTAACTAACTGACCCGACATGGAGCAATACTTAGCTAAAATCTCTTTAACCACATGACAACTATGCACATTTACTTTAGCCACTTTCACCCCAATAATTAGCAAAGATCATGGTATCATTTGCAAAGGTAAGAAAAGGAACTCGAATTCCTGACTTACCCACTTTCACCCTAATAGAGTTTATATCAGCCTCCTTATAAAGGAAAGCTGGCGAGCTAAAAGTTCAGCACAAAGGATAAACAAATAGGGAGAAAGGGGATCATCCTGCCTTATTTCAGGGGACATCAAAAGGCTTAAACTGTCCCTTGGAATACCGTTAACAAGAACAAAAAAAAAGATTGAGGTACTACAACTTCTAATTCAGTGAATCCATTTTTCACAAAACCTAATTTTTGAAGAGTAATGAAGATCAAGTCCCATTCCATTTTATAATAGGCTTTCTCCATGTCCAATTTAATAGCAATACATCCCTTCTAACATGACTTTCTACTTAGGGAGTGAAAACGTTCATGTACAATCAGAATATTATCTTAAATCAGGCGCTCCGGGACAAAAGCTCCCTGGAGAGGATGAATCAGTTTTCCAAGGACTAGTTTTAATCTATTAGTAATAACCTTTGAAATAATCTTATAAATGGTCGAACATATGCTAATTGGTCTAAAATGGTTAGCATTAGACGAATTTTCGATTTTGGGAATCAAAGAGATGAAAGTGTGATTGATTTATAACAGAATAAGCTCAGAATAAAAAAAAGCTTTTACTGCCCGAATGACTGAATTACCAACTAGACCCTAATACTTTTGAAAGAAATAAGGAGGAAATCCATCAGGGCGTGGGGCTTTGTCCGGAGCTAAGTCAAAAACGGCCGCTTTGATTTCTTCGTCCTCAACATTTGCAATTAAATTATTATTCTCCTCTTCCGAAATGACAGGCTGAAGTAAATCAAAATCACGATCCGGATTAAATTGAAAATCCTTATTACTCAAAATCTTTCTTTAAAAGCATTTGATAAGTAAGCAGTTGCACGATTTTCAAGATGTTATTTAACGTTTAATATCTATTATTTTGTTTAAGTAAAAATTTATTAAAATTTGATATTATGAATCCACACACCGAGACGAATCTAACAATACGACACATGAGTATATTTTTACTTATAGAAAAATCAAAAATAATCGATCAAAGTTAGTGACTTCATTTCCAAAGGAACAATATAACAAATAAAAAAAAAAAAAGGAGTAAGGCTCACTTCTTTTGGACAAAATTAATAAAAATTCAATTCAGTTCAGTTAAGTTCAGACACATTAATTTTAGTTTATTTCAGTTAATTTAGTTTCATCTCACAATTTTTATCCATTTGAGTTCAATTCAATTTATTTCATTTCATTTCAGTTCAATTCACACAAATTTAATTCAGTTCAATTAAGTTCAGTCCAAAAATAGAGCGGGACATGTTCTCTTCGACATAAAACAACTGAACTGATTGCAACTAAACTAAACTTAATTGAAGTGAACTGAACTTAATTGAAGTGAACTGATTGCAACTGAACTGAATTAGATTATAATCAATAATAATGATAATAAATTAATTAAGAATTAAACAGTACTAACTAAAACTGAACTAAACTGAATAAATTAAACTAAATTGGGAATAAATTAGGAGAATAGACCCTAAATTATAAACACTCGTATCAAAGTTTCTACATTTTTTTATACCAAAGTAAGTTGGGGGTACATTTTAGACTTAGGGCTTCTCCATTGTTACAATTTTGACTTAATAACCTCTTAGGTAAAAGCATAGAAAAGAACTAAAGGAGTTTGTAACCCTAACACTCCAAATTCGAATCAGTAGAAATTGCGCGATTGCAAGGGAAATTTCATCTCTTTACAGATTAAAGTCTGCATTCATATTCATCCACTCCAGTATTCTATCTTGAAAGTTCAATTTCATATTTCCAGTATCAATTCAAGTTACATTTCGAGGAAAGAAATTGAAGGATTTTTTCCACGATTCAAAAAATTGAAGGTTTGTTTAGGACTAATTTTACTATTATTAGTTTTATGATTTCAATTTTGTAGTCTACCATTAGATATTTGAGTAAGAATTTAAATAAGAAATCATTAACTAGTATGCTAAAAAAATCCAGATTTTTGTAGGTGGTTATTATTTTCTTTTTGGGTTTTCAAGGCTACTTTGTAATAATAATAAAGGTAATATCTTTGAGTTTAGATTGTATGATAATTAGTTTAGTGATAGTTAAGCTGTTCAATTGCAATGTGTTTTTCATCGATGCTGAATATTTGTATAATGGGTGATGATTATAGGTCTAATGAATAGAATGTAGTTATATAAGAGTTTCTGTTATATTGCTTCTTTTTAGCACAATGTTTTGATGGTTGAAATTATGAAATAGGTGGGAGTAGCTCGAGTGTCGAAAAGAAGAGCAGAAGTAAAGGGAAGGGAAGGGAAGAGAAACAACTCTGGCTAAACTGTGTTGAGGTGTAGATGGACATGGTTTTGATCCCAGTGGAAAGTGTTGTTGCATTCGACATAGAGCTTGAATGCATGATATGATTTGCGGTTTTGGCAAACACCGATCTATCTATAGAGCTCTTATATCCAGATTTGTAAAAGCAGGACTTATCAACCAAGCAATAGAAACTTTTGACGAGATGATTAGTTCAAATTGTCGAGTTTTTAGTATAGATTACAATCGATTTATTGGGGTTCTTATCAAGCAATCCCATCTTGATTTAGCTGAGCATTATTACAACACAATGATCCCACAAGGGTTTTCTTTGATTTCTTTTACATATTCGAGATTTATATGCGCCTTGTGTGAAGTGAAGAATTTTCAGCTCATAGAGAGTCTTCTAAAAGATATGGAAAAGCTTGGTTCTGTGCCGGACATATGGGCATACAATATATACCTACATTTGTTGTGTCAGGAAAATCAAACAGATGTAGCTCTAAGCTTATTACAGGACATGATGCAGAAGGGAAGACAGCCTGATGTTGTAACATATACTGTACTCCTCAGTGGATTATGTAAGGTAGGACGATATGAAAATGCAGTTGAGATTTGGCATACTATGATAAAGAATGGATTTAAACCAGATGATAAAGCTTGTAGGGCTCTGGTTCTTGGTTTATGTGGCGGTGGTAAAGTTGATTTAGCTTACGAACTTATAGTTGATATGATGAAATGTGAAGTACCTATAGGCATACTGGTCTATAATTCTCTTATCAGTGGGTATTGTAAGGCTGGCCAGATCAATAAAGCACTAACTATCAAAAAATACATGAAGAGGAATGGATGTGAGCCAGATCGAGTCACTTATAATATAATTTTGGGTTTTTGTTGTGATCAGCTTATGCTGGTAGAGGCTGAGAAATTGATGGAGAAGATGGAAATGAATGGACTGGCACCTGATATATATAGCTATAACCAATTTCTGAAGGGTCTTTGTAAAGCTAATCGCCTGGACAAGGCCTACTTGTTGCTTGATGTGATGGAAGTAAAAGGGTTATGTGATGTCGTCTCGTACAATACTATTCTCAGGGGACTGTGCAGTGGACATCACACTAAAAGGGCTTATAAGCTTTTTGAGGAAATGTTTCGAAAAGGTATCATCCCCGATACTATGACATTTACCATTCTCATAAAAGCTTTTCTTGGAGAAGGTAGTTCCTATGTTGCCAAGAAACTTCTTGATCAAATGACTGGAATGGGCATTTTTCCGGATTGTGTTTTGTATACCATAATTATAGACCATCTTTGTAAGACCGGCAATATTGATATGGCTCAGTGTGTTTTCAGTGATATGATAGAGAATGGAACTGCACCAGATGTAATTTCATACAATGCTCTTATGAGTGGGCTTTGCAAAGCTTCTAGAATAAATGAGGCTATGAGTTTGAACACCAATATGCAAAATAGAGGACTTTGTCCTGATGAGGTGACCTTTAAGTTGATAATTGGAGGGCTGATACGGGAAAATCAGATTTCAGTGGCCTGTACGCTATGGGACCAAATGATGGAAAAGGGATATACTCTAGATAGATCTATCTCTGAAAGGCTAATCAACGCACTCCATTCAAAAGACACTTCATAATTAAGTTAGGCACTAGCTGATTCAAACACTAAGTGATCCTGTTTGCAAGACATGGCATGATGGTGTCCTCAATGTCTTGGCTGCAAAACTGGGCTGGAATTTTAAATGCTGATTTGCGCAAAAAGGAGCCATTTCAGTTATATGTCTGTTCTATTCATCAGCAATGTCTTGCAACCTCTGTATTCGATGTTTGTATAACCTTTTGATTTTTCAGGGAATGTACACCAAACAAGTTAAGACGGGGCATTGGTTAGAACCTTATCTCAGCTTGTAATTGATGTCATGACCACATATGATGATCTTGGCTGATGCTAATCTGAGTGCCTTTGAATTTTGATTGACAAGATTGTTTTCTTTTCTTTTTTTAGGTTTTATTGGTTATTGCTCTGAGATTCAAGTCAAGGTTAGTGGCTAAGGAATTAAACTTGAAGACAGGAACAACCTACATCATTGCAGCCAATATCTGGTAGGATGTTGTCTTTTCCCTTGCTACTATAAGTATTTCATTATTGGGATGTACGCTTACTCAATGGAGAACTTTGACTTACTATATATCTAACAATGTTTTTAGTTGGTGATCTCTTTTTTTTTTCTCTGATGGGGAAATCAGTTGGTCGTCATTGCATCTATGTGTTGTTTCTTGTAGACCGCAATACCTGATTTGCATGTGCTATATGGTTGATGGTGTCTAGTTATGTAAATTTGATGCAACTACATATTTTTTGACAATGTTTCTCTATATGTGTTTGTGTAAATATACGTATATGACTGAAACATGTTGATACGGGAGTTGCTTCTTGTTATTACCGTATGTGTTAAGTCCACTCCCCTTATTTGTCAAAAGGGCCTTATGTGATCTTCCTTCCCACCTCTCACTGGTGCACAAACGTTTCTTTGGTTGCATCCCTTATCTCTGAGACCAGGATATCTTGTTTGCTACTTAAATGTTTGTCTGCTCTCAACACTTTTGCCTCGTTCCTTTTGCAAAGTGTAGGGGGGGCCTTTACCCTTATTAGTACGGCTGCTATACTAGTAGGCTTCTTGATGTTTTGTTGCATGTAGGTCCTAGAAATAGTAGAAGAACGGCACCTGTGACATTATTGATTATTCACCTGGATGTGGAAACCCTTTCATGAAGGACACTGACTATAAATTCTGTCCTCCTCCTTTGGTCCTTATCTCTCATTTTTTTGACTTTTGGTTTTTGGGCTTCGGAAAAATTTCGCATCTGCAGTCTTTTTCTCACATTTTAGAAGTCGCTGTTGCAAAAAATGTTAAAGGGAATGATTGGTTTTCAAATCAAAGCAGATTATCTTTTATTATTCAGGTTTTGGTTCTAGTTATACAGTTGATGAACTTAAAGACTTTGTGGGCACAACTTGTTGAATTTAATATGATCATTTTAATCACTTTAGCCATGTGAATCCAAGCTAGTGCAAGTTCTCGAGCTCCTTTTGTAGAATCTTGGTTTTCATCCTCTATTAGTGAAACTTATTTTGGCACTATAGCATTTGCTTATTTTCCCCCATTCTTAATGTGAAGATTTGTCGCAATATAGAAGTTTGCTTAGCAGTTATGAGTGTGATGTTGATGATTTAATCTCTCCTCAATGAACTTTCCTATTACACTATTAGGAATTTAGGATTGAGTCCAGAGGTTCCGAGCTATGTAGGATTGGAACTATGTTCCATTAACATGAAGATCTATCCACTTCAGATGTCCCTTTTATCTTAGAACTCATTTGGGAAAATGTTTTCTTTGACTAAAGGGTCTGTATACATAGCTGCAGACCTATTGAAAAACTGCTCTATCTTGTAATATATGAATGGTTGCTTATTAGTTGGTGATGTAAGCAGCTCGGGGAACATGTGATGGGGTAAGGGAGAAGTGCAGAATTTCTCTTCATTGAGGTGATTGGAGTCTTAGTATTCCTTAGTCCTGACAGTTTCCTGTGGTTAGATGTGTTCCTTTTGTGATCTCACTCCTGGTATCTTGGCCATCTGGATAATGTATGGACTAACTTGGATGATTGGTGTCAACTTGTATTCTTTACCTGAGCAAATTCTTTTGCGACATTCAGCTCTTTATCTGACTTAGGCTTCTGCTTTGTAATAAGATTTGAATTTGATATTTGAAGAAGTCACGGAAGCTAGATACTTTCTTGGGCTTGTGTCGTGAATTAATTCTTGGTCATTGGTGTTTATCCTCTTATGCTGGACTACTGTAAAGTCTGTAATGATTGTACCTTTTTGTGCTCCCTCCGTCCCTTTTTATTTTCCCCATTTTCTTTTGTTTGTCATGAATTAAGTTTCGGGAGTTGGTGTTAATTCTCTTACGCTTGACCACTTATTATTGAACTTCTTTTGTACTCCTTGTGTCTCTATGTTTCTCCCTTTTTCTTTTTCGGACTGTCCCTAAATGTTTGGTTTTGGTCCACCTCTTTATATGACAATTTTTCCAATCTACTTATTCTCTGATATCGGAGGCCACCCACCAACATTTTTCTCCCTACCTTTTTCACTCACAAATTTGAAAAGTGGAGCCAAATCCCAATGGGACAAACAGAAAGTGACAGAGGGAGTATGTATAGTTGACTCAATTGTTATAATGCACCAAAGTGTTTATCTATCTAATTTTGTGATTGGTGCTAGTGCTCTGAAAAATTCTTATGTAAATCGTCTGAGACATTTGAAAAGATTACTGTAGACAAGAAAACTGGAAAAATAGCTGATTATATGGCCATAATGTTCACTTTTTATTTTACCTATGTTCAATTTTTATTGTTTGGAAATCTTAGGCAGTGAGACTTGGTGGAATTTTTGATGAATTTTATTTAATTTTACTCCTGTCATATGGACATAAGATCTGTCCTTTACTGTCTCAATCTTTAGGAATGAACTGGGAGGGCAATCCTCCCGGTGAACTGTATGGCCAATCTTTGGTATGCCTAAACATTTGATGTTGATAATTGATATATCGATATGTAATGTGAGTCGTGTTATATAAATAAGGGTTTTTGCATTCTCTTCTTTTCTTATGAGATTTTTTTGTATTGTTGTTGCTTGTTTGGAAATATGGAACTGAAACTAAGTTGTAATCTATCAAGAAATATTGAGGAAGATAAACTGGAAGGCTCGGAATTCCATTTGAATTCGAGGCTGATTGCTTGATTCAGAATTCATAAATTTCCTGTGCGGCACTGCTGTCTGTTTGCATTTTCTATTTTAGTACAAAACTTTTGCAAGCGATATTAGAGTTCAATGAATATTTATGTGTAACTATGTTTGTGATGTTGCTCTAACAGTAAGATATCATTTTTAGGCCACATTCTATGTTATGCAGACATGGATACTAGTTCTAAGTACGAGTACATATTCTAATACAGTCTTAAAATTGGACATTGACTGGTAGGGGGGTACGTCATCTGTTAAACAAATTCCTTTTTCGGACGACCTTCTGCGTGTGCTTTCATGTAATAAATAGTACTAAATTGAAGGTTGATCTCAAGCACATTTGTAAGCATACACAGTTTGATACAATTTCTTTTCTTCCCCTCTTGTACATTTTTCTCGCTACAAAGATTTGGTTGAATTTAAGCGCCAAGGATCCCATACCCTTGTTGGAGTACTGATACGTATATGTGAACATATTGAAGAGTCGAAGTAACATACAACACTTTTTCATTCAATTTCTGATTAGAACTTCTGTCAATGGTTCTGTTCAATTACAACTAATTATTTATTAGGATTCTGTTTTTAAGGCTTCTCCCCCCCCCCCCCGCGCATGCCCTACCCCTCACTTTAACTGGAAGCTATGCTGTTTCCAAAACATAGGTTTAGTGTTACAACTTGTATCTTCATCTGCGTGTTCTGTTTGTGGTTAATTTGATGAGATGTAAAACATCGGAAATGAAGAGAGAGTTGATATTTTCCGATGTTACTTGCGCAATTTATGTTACTTCAAATACTTGTGTCGGATCCTTGACATATACTGATATGGGTTGTGGACACTTTGATACTTCATTTTAGGCGAAAATCATGGAGATTTTTCTAAAAAAATTTGAGTCTGTTTTCATTTAGTTCTCTTTATCACAGTGCTGTTCAGTTTTTTGAGCTGAGTGTCTAGTTTGACAGGAAAGACTTGTGTTTCTAGCCCTCTCAAGCATGTCTGCAACATGCTACTGTATTTGGTAGCTGCTTGTATTATAAGTCTAGTTTGTATGCTACAACTTCTCATTTCGTTCTTTTCTTTTCTCCAGTTTTGAGATTCACAAGTAACGAAAGGAGCGGCGATCATGCCACAGCCACTACAAATGGTCTTACTTTTTAATCGTTTTGAAGTCTTTTAACAAGCCATTTGAACGGAAAGAAAAGGTGTAGAATGGTGTATCAATGACTTATTGTTGATTGAAACCCTTGCAATGTAAACATAGTTTGTAGTATTTTTCGAAAAGTTTCAAACTGGTGGCACTGGGTATAATTACAGTCCAGTTGCCGATATTTATATAACTGAATAAAGCTGGCCTATATAACAATTTCAGTGAAAAGTATAATTTCTTCTAGTGGATTTCTGTTCAAATCTACTCCGGACTTCCTCTGTACACGCATCTGAAGTACCATTCAAGAGGCTAATTATTCACACTCAACTATGTGTAATGCTGCCATATTATTCATATTACCATTTTATAGACTACATTAGACGAGAAATGACATAAAAATCTGTTATACTTCCTCTGTTTCAAATTAAATGCAACAAATCCACTTTTACACAGATTTCGAGACATTATTTTGTTCACAAATATCTATAATTATATATAAGTAAAAATTATAAAAAGTATTATAAAAATCCGTCACGAGATAAATCTAATAAGATCTCACTTGATTATATTTTTCAGTATGTACAAATCACAAATTTTAGTCAAAATGAAAAGTGCGAATAGCAAAAAAGTGGAATTGTTGCATTTAATTCGAAACGGGGAAAGTATTGACAATTCTGATCGTTTTTTCATATTGATCATCCCGTGTTTTATACCATATTTTGTTGATCATACAATATAATACACCTGACACCTCCCTCTGCAAATTGTGGAAGGATAAGCATTCCTCCCTCCTTATTATACAAGGCACTTTTTTCCAACTTATTAGACAAATATCTTAGTATAAAATCAAATGACAACTTTTGCAATTCATTCTCAAAGAATCTCCTGAGAAACCCACATCATTGCAACTTCTACATGAACCTCAATCACTTTGCAACATGTTGAATCTTAAGCAAAACCATAGTCTTTGGCTTCAACATATAGTCATCAGCACAAAAGGTAACAAAAGAATTGGCAGCACCCGCAGCAAGCGCCGAGCAGCACTTGATAAGGTACTTAAATAAGCTGCTTTACAGAACCACTGGCTATGATTAGACTCTTGGAGCATGCCAAAGAACTGCCAGGGCTGTGAATCAGCCCCTATGGGCATCGATTGTGAGGTATGCATTGCTGCGATTTCTAGCATCTAGGAACTGTATGTCACTAGCCTGAGATGCAGTGAGGATCTGGAGAAAGTGGAATAAAATAAACACATGGTCAGGTAGAACCACGCAATAAAATTCAAAAAATGTGTGCTTGTCTTTATCTACAAAAGCTCCACTTACAAGAGTTTTCATGTATATAATTTCAAGTGTGACTGGCAAAGTACTCGTGCACCTTAGCCACATCTAACCCTGGGTGAAAACCGATTCACTCTTTCGACTCTGTGAATATGCAGCTTGGTAGTATAAACAAGCCAAGGCCCTAAAGACAAATATGTTCAGGAAATTGCCAAGAAAGGTCGAACGTATCTTTAGTGAATATCTTAAACTCGAAAGTACTCATTCTCTTACTGTACAACCCTTGACGTCATTTATACAACTCTTATTGTGAAGCACAATTTCCAAATGGTATATTACGGCATTAAGGATAGTAAATTAGCAAGTTAACATAATAAACCCCTGCTATACAGCTCTTTTAAGTTCTTATAACATGTCTTGTGAGTTGTGAGACACACTATCAAAACGGTAAATACTGACATTATAGATAGTAACTAAACATAACACAGTGCTTCCTAAAAAAAGATGAAGATAATAATACAGTGCTACACTGTTTTCCAAGCCAAATTTTCAATGTCCACTCTGAAAGTAAAATTATGAGTTGTCCTCAAAGTTGCAACGCTATTAACATGTCAAATGCTCAAATGAAGTCAATTCAAACACAAGAATATCAGAAGTCTTGACATATTGGCCAAATTATCTTTCTTATAGGAAGCACTATATTATGTTTAATTCCTAGCAGTACAAATAGCATTGACAAGAACCACAGTACAAGTCATAAGCAACAATAGACCAAAGAAGACCCCTAACCAGATCACTTTTCAGGTGCTTTGATGTCAGAGATTCTGACAGATCCATCAACAAACCAAAATTGGCCTCCAAGTACATCACAAGCAGCCTACAAATACAATTTACAATATTCATCAGACATAATAATAAGAGAATAACATAAAGCAAAGCCAACTTATGAAAGTGCTGGCATTTCACGATGAGGTCCAAGGCAGATCTTACCTTTGAAGCTTTGCTTCCCTTTTGGCTATTTAATCATTCACTACCATCTGATGTCGTGAGAAGAGGTTTTGATAAATGCCCACGACTCCAATGATATATGGTTGGTCATGAAGAAGACTGCTCATGGCCAATATCTAAAGAGCTAACCAGTTGTGTTCGAAACTCTTCTCTTTCTCATCAAGCAAACTGCTCTAGAAAAGGCAGGTACAGGGGAGTTCTAAACGTCAATCGGAGATGACCTGTCAAACCCTCAAGATCATCCTTTGGTATAGAAAACTTAGTAAATAATTAATAAATATAAATATAGCAACTTGACTAAAGCAAACAACAGAGCTGTGGCTTCAGAGTATACTGCCAATAATAAAATCAATCACCAGTGCCATTAAGTATTGTATAGTTTTCCTTAGATGGATTGGATAGTATGTATTTATCACATCAAATGAGTCATACCTGAACTCATATCAAACTATGATGATGACAAGCTAGTCCAGAAAGTCTCACACCAGCAGAAGAGATAGGTTTGCCTGGCCGAGCAATAGCACTACTTGTGAAGAGCCTTATGGGTATTGCAGCAACCTGTTTAGTTCCAATAAAAGAGAGAACTCCCCGCCTAAGTCTTGCAAAGCAAGGTGCTGAACCCTCTGCTAGTGTACACATGGAAAATATACACTCAAAATAAAGACTACTATCAAGTATCAACTATCATTGCATGGTTTGTTTTTCCACTGCTAACAGCATCATCTGATGCACCAGAATCAGAACATTCAAAAGTATCATCTGATGGAAGAGATCCCTGCAATATTCCAGCAGTAGCCACTAGCCAGTGGACTACTTGCGGAGACTCTCTCATCTCAAACTGCAGTGCTGTCACCACCAACTCTCGAACAGAGGAGCAATTTGGAAACTAATTATACTTCCTGGAGGCAATATAGTGGTTTAGAGTACCATAAATACTACCTGTACTATTAACATGCAGAGTATTAAGCCCATAACAATGTCCATGTGCTACTGATGATCAGAGGTATTTAGTCCGATGCAGTGCCTAGTATTAGCTAAATTAACTAGCTGGGTTAATAAGTAATCAAATAACCCTTATGCTGGTGATGTGAGGTATTAGTTTCTAGTCTCATTCAGTAAACAAATTAATTTATTGAACAAAAAGCCATATTAACGAATAAAACTCCTGAACCTCAATACCTAAGATCTTTCAACTAGAAACTATATCAGTTTATCAAACCACTGCCACATTTCTGCAACTACTATTATATTCAAAATCTCAAGGTTTGTAAGTGATTGCATGCAAGAACAAATACGAGACAAGTCAGTAGAATTTATGCTTATAGTTCAAGCTTCAAGACATAGCATATCACTTGGCACATACCAAGACAAAGTAATAACAACTCACTTATTCAAAATCCAACATTGCATTAAATTTAAATAAAGCAGTATGTCTAATACCAGCTGATTCAAACTGAAACCAAGGCAAATTTACTGGCATCAACGTCTAATACCAGCTAACAACAAAGATCTTAGATCATGGCACAGACATAGTGACATGCTTCTTGGCACCATAAACTGAGCACACAATTTCACTTGAAATCTATATGCTTCATATGACAATTCTATACATAAAATTAAGATGAGGCAAGACAGTTGGTGAACATGCTATACAAACACCCTGTAACAGCATGTTCTGCCGATTTTATCAGTGAAATTTCTATTAGCGCAGTGCAACAGTCTATCTAAGTAACAATTGTGTAACAAACATGCCTCTTTGAGTCATTGATATATAGCAATGGAGGACAAAGACCTACAGATCTTATAGAGAATAATCATCATATAAAGTATTTACTTGAGAAAAAGGTAATTTGCAATTTTACATGCATAAATATGGTAGACAGTGTACCAACTTCTCACTAGGTTGACCAAGAAACTGCATTTGACTATTAGTCCAGGAAACTCCTTAGCGATAATATATTTTCCAAGTCCACGAACAATTCTTCATACACATTTTAGGAGCGACACGAAATCATAGTGAGTAATAAAGTGTAATTTATTTCATCTGTTGAGCTACATTAACTGCGGAAGACGGTCGCTGAAGAAAAATATATACTGAGAAACACTACCCAGAAATCCCTAATGCTAACCATCCAGTCATTCTCGGCACAACCAGTCTTTTAACACATCTTCCTTTGGCAATAAATCAACCCATGTTATTTTGGTCAACCCTCAGAGAACTTTTCTACGGTGCATTATCTCTCAAACCAAGGCTTTCTCTCACAATTGACCTCTAACACTGTTATGTTTGCCTAATCCAGAGACTACCATAAATTCAGCAGGAACTTTATATTCCCCAGAAGTAAATCTGAAACGCAGCTCATATATTCACTGTAGCATAATTACGTAGGAGACTAGGACGTACTTAGGTGCATTCTGTGCAAATCCAGCTTCGATCCTAACAATACTTGTATTGACATGGCTTCTTCACCCTTTAACACTACAAGCAGTTCTTCTAGTGAAATGGTTACATTTTTAGATCTTGCAGCAATGACATAACAGTTAAACACGAGTTTAGCAGAATATTATAATTTCTAATTGAAAGTCCAAGCCTAAGCCTTTTGATTTTGCCATCAACAGAGCCATCTAGGACAGTTCATAATGAGATCCTACCCAATGAATAGCCACTACCCTTCATGTTAGCAACACTCTGGACGGTTGATAATTCAAACTATATGACTAGAGTACCATGTTAAATGAGATCCTACCCAATGTATAGTCAATATCCTCCATGTCAGCAACACTTGCAGCATTTCTTCAAATAATCCTACCCTTCGATATCCTTCCACTATGGATCTAATCTCAAAACGCTGATGAATTGAAAACCATAACATTTGAATTCCACATCCTCTACACATTCCCATCATAAGAGCAAAATGGTTTCTTAGATTCCACAGATTGCAGTTCCTAACAATTATCAAACTTTAGCTGCCAAACCGTCACAATGATCAGACCAACAGTGACTAGAAACTAACAACAATCTCCATGTGCTACTGGCGATCCAGGGCACTAGGTGTCTAATTTGACTCCAGTGCCTAGCATTAACTACATTAACTGACTGGGTTAATAAGTGATTAAATACCTCTGATGCTGGTATGAGGCATCAGTTTCTAGTCTGATTCAGTGTAACAGAAAATTTTTGTTCAACAAGAAGTTACATTATCATATTTGCCATTATAATTGACATTTGCACGCAATGGGTTGTAATTTTTTTTTATTCCATTTCATTTCCCTAAAAACACAATCTGGGGTACAAATTCATGAATGCAGTTGGGCTTAACAAAAAATTGCTTTCTTCTAAAGCTAGCATAGACCCATTTCTCTCTTTGGGATCACTTTATTTCCTCCCTTTCTTTTACGTGGTTTGATTATTTGTTAGTGTGTTAAATGACAGTTAGACCCTCGACACTTCCCTGTACTATTAACATGCAGAGTGCTGAGCCCATAACAACCTCCAAGCGATAATGATGATCTGAGGTACTACTGTACTAGTTGTTTAATCTGACTCAGTGCCTAGCATTAACTAAACTAACTGACTGGATTAATAAGTGATCGTATAGCCGTTATGCTAGTGCTCTGAGGTATTACTGTCTAGTCTCACTCAGTGTCTTAAGTAAACATTGTTGACCAAAGAAGCTACATTAGCAAATAGGACTCCTGAACTTCAGTACCTAACACTATGTTATACTAGACACTGAGTCAGTTTATCATACCAATTCCAAACCTCTACGACTACTATTCAGTTAAAAATCTCAAAGCTTGCAAGTAATTGATACAAGAACAAATAGCGAACAAGTTCATAGTATTGATCTGTATGGTTCAAGCTTAAACACATAGCATAACTCCTTGCACATAACAAGACAAAAAGTCTTATTAAAACTAGCTTAGATATCAAAATCTAGCATTGCATAAATTCTGATAAAGCCATTCCCGCAAATTATACAACATTATAAAGCAGAATTACAAGCCAGTAGTTTAATGTGCCTGGTAAATCACCTTGGCATACTGGTTCAATACAGCGTTCGTAATCAATATCCAATATAGCTTGGGTCCCCAAGAAATTCAGCAATTTGTTCCAGCCGCACACGGAGCAGCTCCCTTGTATCAGCATCTTGAACTACACCAGCTTCCCTCTCTGTATCCTTCTCCACAAGACTGCCATATGCCCCCTTATGCTTTCCAAAGAGAACGAGAACATGGCCACCTCGCCTAGGAAGTGCCGTTTCCAACATATCCTGTTCTACTCCCTGAACAATCTCCTTACCATCGTCCATCGATATATCACAGGTCGTAGGTCCAACAACATCAATTACTTCACCCTTCTTCAAGTAAAACCTTCCTCCTTTAAAAGACTTGCTAATAATTCTTACCCTAATATGACTCATAAGCCAAGGAACACTACTACTACTCCTGTTCTCATTCACCTGCACCCTTTCTTCCCTAACTCTTCTACCCTCATCTTTATCTTTCTTACTCTCCTTCCTTTCACTCGACAAATCCTTACCCTTCTTAACCCTTCCCCTCATATCTTCCTTAGAACCTTGAATCTCTAACTCCTTCAACTTCTTCAAACACTTATCTTCCTCCAAAGAACCTAACTCCGCGACCTCACTTGCACGAACCTTCACTTCCTTTTCACTCCGCGAAAGCTTCAATACGAGCAATTCACCTCCCGGTGACACCTCTATAACTCTACCCTTCAACCCCATCTCTCTCCCACCAATAATCCTAACCTCCTTCCCAACCCCAAACCTCAAATTTCCACCATTCCCCTCTTTCTCTCCACTCCTATTACTCCCATTATCTTTTTTCGATGGAATCCCAACCTCAGAATCAAACCCTAACCCCTCTTTCGCCGCCTTTCGCTTATACTCAACCACCTTGACATCCTCCTTAGCATTCTTCCCAATCCCCATTCCTTCTTTCCACCCATACCCAGCCAACAATGCAGCCCCAAAACCCTCAACAGGAACCTCTTGAAATTGATCAAAACCCTCATCTTCAGGCAACCTATCTAAATCAGTTCTCAATTTCTTCAGCATAATCGTATCAATTGAATTAGGGATATTGGGATCAAACTCCTTACCATTGATACCGGGTTGCCGGACATTAAGCCCGTACGAAATACCCGACCCAGATGATGCGGGGCCCGTAACTTCCGATTCGATCTCAAATTCTAGGGGTTTTCCGCCGGAATGAATTGGGGGAAGTTCGAGATTCTTCATCTTCTTGGTGGGACGCCATTCGTTTTCCTTTGGAGGGATTATGAGCTTTTTTGGGGCGGAATTTTCGATTGGGGTTTTGGAAGGGTCGAATTCGGTGAGAAATTCGTGATTGATTTGGAGTTTTTGCGAAGAATCGGTGGAATTTTGTGAGAGTTTAGGTTTTGAAGAAGAAGATTGTTTGGGGATTGAGAACTTCATGTTCATGTTATTGCAAACGGTATTGCAGAGACTATAATGGAGTCTAGTAAACTGTTGTGAAAAACTCGAAGCAATTGAAAGTGTTATATACGTATGTTTTCATTTTTATATTTCTAAAAGTTGGTACGATGAAAGACCGTAATGAACTGTCACCTCGTACATATATAATCAGCCAGATTTGCAAATTAGACTCTTTGAAGAGACGAAGAATAGTAAGGTAAACCTTATCCCAAAGAACCCCTAATGAGATTTGATCTCATAATCTTGAAGTCATGAATCCAAATTTTTACCGTCAAGTCAACGTTACTTGATGTATAGGTAAGTAGGTAGGTTTCATGTTATTGAGGTAATGTCATTAACTAGAATATACACGTTTACAAGAATATAATCTTTATGATATTTCATTTTGAAATGAAAAAGTCATTCATTAAAAAAAATTATACATATACTAGTATAAGTCAAGAACTAATCAGTATATATTAGACTGAAATAAACATGGTTCTAACTTAGTCAAATCAAGAATATTGGGTTGATCCAAAATCTGTGAAAAGTTGAAAACCCTCGGCTTACTTATTGTTGTTTGTTGTAGCATTTCATGATGAGTCTAACGATCTAATGTAGTTTTGACGTAGAACTAGATTTAATTCAATTGATTGTAACCGAATAATTGACAGGTGTTATGGCCTTGCACAAATTCCGATAAACAAACAACCTTCAACTTGTAACTCTAACACTCGTATCTAAACACAAACACACAAGTATACCTAACAAACAACCCCCTATGATAAGCATAGAGGAACCAAGTTCCATCCATGGAAAATAAACTAACCCCATGCAAGGGACTACAACTACCATAACTGATGGACGATTATCGAAAACCATAAAACAAAACAAAGACAAAAACAAATACTATTCCCTTTCCATATATTAGTTGATACAACTACCATAGCTGATGGACAATTATCGAAACCCTAGCTACGAAATAAAATCTGGAAATAAACTAGAACAAATGAGGAAAAGTACAATAGTAGTATAGAATTATTAATGAAATTGTCAAATTTATGATTTAGTTATATTCCCTTTCCATATATTAGTTGATACAATTTTACCGGCATATATTTTTAGTAGCTTTACTTAACTTCATTAATTTATTGTTGGTAGTGGATTGTGGGGCCTCAACTTTTTGAAGTAAGAGGGAGATATAATATTGAATTGGTGGGACCATATCATTTTAAGAAATGTATCAATTAATGTGGGACCGATGAAAATAAGGTGTCGTTCGTTTGATCATATATAGGAAGTAGAATCTCCCGGGAAGAAGATTTTCCATGTATGAGCATAACATACGAAGTAGAAAATGCTCTAATTATTTTCTACGAAGTGGAAAATTTTCTATAACCTACGAAGTTAATTTCCATTGGAAGTTCCACTTACCTAGGGGGGCTTAGGTAGACAACTTACTCCATTTTTTGGAAGGAGGACTTCCTATAAAGTGTAGCTTCCCATGTTTTGTCAATCAAAGAATACTATTGTTTCTCACCTTCTAAAAAATTGTATTTTTTATAATTTTTATGTCAACCAAACAACACCTCAATATATTGATTATTATGTGAAGTGAGGAAGTGTTTGTTTGTTTCATCTAAGTCATAGAATCCATATAATCTATAATATGACTAGCATGTCTTTATAATAAAAGTACTTTTATCTAGTATCATATAAGCACTATAGGTCAAAACTTATCAATAAAGAAGATTGCTATATATTTCTTTCTCAAACCTAGGACAATACATGATGAAGTGTATGAGTTATATATATAAGGTAAGACCTGTAAAGTGTTACTGCAAGGTAAGGAAAGGTTTCAAATCAGTTTTTTTTTTCCCCCCAAAGTAACAGTTCTGGTTACCATTTCACTCCAAACAAACACAACTAGTAACAAATTGGTTGTCCTGATATTGTTATCTATATAACTGTATGACCCAACCAAAATGAGTTTGTGATTTATAGAAAATAATTTGTTAATATTAGAGGATGAAGGTGTGATGAGGGTTCCCAAAACGAGTAGTAAATAGAGTTTGTGCATTTGTGTAATGTACTTTATTTGATAGATGATATTTAGGTGACTTTCGATATTGTTTTTTTAGCGTTTTATAAGAAAATCCTCCTCCAACATAAAAATCCTTAACCACATGCCTTGGTTTTAAGTAATTTAAAAAAAAACTAAGTATTTGTTTTAGTTTTAAAAAAAATGTAATTTTAAGTTTTTGTTTACAACCCATTATAAGAGAGTAGGAAGAGAAGGTGCGAAGTTTGAGAAAAGGACCGAGTGAGAAATGGGCAATTTTGTCCAAATTAGACGAGACGAAAATACTAAATTGAGCAAAAAATACTTACTTACCTTCTTTTACTTTTAAAGCTCGTTTGGTTCATTATTTTTAGGCTCTAAGAAACGGAATCAATTACCGATTTGTTTTCTTAATGTTTGGTTCAACCCTTCACCAATCCATTTCATTACTTGGTGGTAATAGACTCACCCAATTTGTTACCTCCCCGTCCCTCTCAAGTAATAAAACTCATTAGTTACTGATAATATTTACCATTTCATTTTCATTCCATGACTTGAAGTCTTGAACCAAACACCCAATAACTATAACAATTTTTATTACCATTTCTCTCCTTTATTTATTTCCATTCCCTCTCCATTCCATACCTTTAACCAAACGACCCCTTACTGTTTTAAATTGAATATTAAGATCTTTTAAAAAAGTTTAGAAAAAAAAATCCTACTTTTTGGCAATAACTAATTTTGCCTTTTTTCAATAAAAAAATATCTTTCTTTAGAAAAGTAAAACCACTTATTTTGGGCAATAATGTACCAAGACAGCACCAAATTTAATGTATATAAAGAGATTACTAGATTAGAACACTTCTCAAATCAATCCCCATTGGACCATTAATGGTTTTAAAGGCGGCAAAAAAGAAATAAACCCCATAAATTAACAATAAAATTCAACACATTTCCTCTAAAAATATATTCAATCAAATCAAATAAACCTAAAAAAACCATTCTTTTCTTCCTCATTCTGCATCCTTCAACTGCCGTGAAGCGGCGAAATCAGGTGGTGTTACCCTTACAAAAATTCAAACCCCCAATTTTCAAAAATTTCCATGGAAATTACAATTTTTGCAGCTTCAATTTCAACACTAGGTATTACATTTTTCACTTCTCTTTTTAATTAATTTGACCCAGTTTTTAAATTGTAACTATGAAATTTTCTGCTTAGTTGTTGAATTCCATAATCTGGGTCTTTGATAGTTTCTTTCTTGCTTATTTACTTCTTCTTGTATTAATTTTTGTATGCGTGATTTATAATTTAGCTCCTTCAACTGTTTAATTAAATAATAAAGGAAAGTGGAGATTTTTATATTTTGTAAGTAGGAAGGAGAATTTTTCTGGGGAAAAAAGAAAGAAATGTGAATTGAAGTTTGTAATAATTGAGATTAGTAATTGATTGAAAAACCCTTTTATTCTTTTGATTTATAGGTGCATAAAGTATATAAATTTAGTGATTACAGCTCGACAAAATACCAAAAGTTTGAAAGGTGACTCAAGAACATAAAGAAAAAGTGGGAAGTGGAAGTGGGGGTGTATGAGAATTCTATGGCGGGTATTTTCTCTCTCCTACTAAATTTTTGATAATGAATATAATTTGTTTGTTTTTCATTTATTAAAATCGAATTCGATGTGGGGTTGATGAGGTGGGTATTGGCTAAAGGTATTATGTGAAAAATCTGGAACCCTAAATTTTGGGGTTTGATTTGGGTTTTGCTTTATAGCTGCCATTTTTCTTTTTCCCAGTAATTTGTTGTTGCAATGAAGATTTTAGACTGCATTGAGGAGTTTTTTTGTTTTTTTGGTTCGTCCGTTGATTGATTCTCATTGAGTCATGCATTTGGAATATGTCTTTATTTTTGCATGATTGACTGGAAAGGGTGATTATGAAACAGTTGGTGTTCAGCATTCTGTTCCTTAGTTTGTTGTTAATATCTATGTTGCTTTGTGTGATGAGGATTGTGTTGCGGGATTCAGGTCTTTCAGATAGTAGTTTGATCTGAGGGGGAGTTTTCGGGGGAAATGGAAGAGCTTGGTCAGCTAAAACGAGCTCTGATTGATTCGTCAGCTGGAGCTATTTCTGGTGCTATTTCTCGCACTGTTACATCACCCCTGGATGTCATTAAGATCAGGTTTCAGGTATTAGCTTACATTGCTGTGAAGTCAATTCTATGTGATGATTTTGCTTATTGCTGTCGTCTATTACTCGAGCCTAAGGTCATAATTTGATAGTAATACTTAGTCTGGACATTTTAGCCTAAGTAGTACTTCCCAGCATTAAGCTTCATGTTGATTTTTATATATTTTGGGTAGAGGGGTTTCAAGTGCAAGTATCCATGACTGTTCATGCCATATAAGTGCCTCTGTGTTTTTATACGAATGAAAAGGGGGCTTATGCAAAAAATCCCAAGGCATACTAAAGCGATACAGATCCAAGTGAACCTGGTTGTGTCGTTATTGAAGTGAGGCACAACTGAGAAAAAGCTCACAAATTTGATGTGAGAAAAAATGTGCACTTTGTGTGTGCCT
This sequence comes from Beta vulgaris subsp. vulgaris, assembly GCF_026745355.1. Classification (NCBI taxonomy): domain Eukaryota; kingdom Viridiplantae; phylum Streptophyta; class Magnoliopsida; order Caryophyllales; family Amaranthaceae; genus Beta; species Beta vulgaris. The sequence goes on from NC_079208.1 coordinate 2,262,882, forward strand.
AGATGCACCTCAGTGCGTATTGTGGCTCACAAGCTCACATCTTTGACATCGCCTTGTCTTGTGCCTCAGGTGGGCTTTTCTATACACTGGTCTATTTTAAATGTGTCTAATGTATAAGTACTCTTGATGTATGGACTACTATATGACTACTCTCGATGTTCTTGAAATGGACGTGTTTTTTTTTTCTATATCCAAATTTTGCACTTGCACTGATCCTTTTCAGTCTAGATTCTGAACTCTAGAATTATCTTTCAATCCTACCATTTGGAAGTTCAAAATTGAACTACTAAAGATGTCTCCTCGATGATGATACATTTATCGATTAAGGTCCGACGAGCTTGATGAGCAATTTCAATTAATGAGTTTCCCTTGCCTTTTGCTGTCTCTGCTTTCTTCTGATTTTCCATGTGAATGTAGAAGCAGGAAGTCTGCTGCTACATGCTATTTGTGTTGTTATACATGATGTGTATTCATGGGATTTTCCATGTGTGAGCATGAGTGCTTACTAATTCTGCAATTTCTTTTACATGTAAATCATATTTGTTTGTCGATCTCCTCACAGGTCCAACTGGAACCAACAACTTCATGGGCTTTACTTCACAGAAACATGTATGGGCGATCCAAGTACACTGGAATGTTACAGGCAGCTAAAGACATTTTAAGAGAAGAAGGCCTACCGGTATTAACGTGGTCATTTCTATTGTTCATGATCAGAATAAAAGACTATCCCAACTTTATGATAAGAATAAATCATGGAATAGAGAGCTAGAAAATCTGAACACGACATTAATTGCAATACTTGTAGTATCAGAAGAGATTTTCTTAATAGGATTTGGTTTTGTGCTTTATGTGTCTTGTGCTTGTTTTTTGTAATTTTTTGTCTCATTTTAAAAAGTTCATTCTTATGTGACAGATTTTTTCATTACTTGATGAAGCGTTATTTGAATGTGTTTATTTTAAATAGCGCTGTATTGCAAGCATTACATGTAGTTTCCAGAGTTCTTGAACGTATCTCAGTGTATCTTGGCTGTTGTTCATCCCATTCTCTGAGAGAGAAAATGTGGGGAGTCAGGGAGTTGCTAGCTTCATATGACTTCTCATGCTGCATATCTATGTGGCACAAGTAGTTTTCTGACTCTTCCCTTTCGGTCTGTTGTTGAACATTAATACGAGTCATGGTTGAAATAATTTGACATCTGTATGTCAACTAAAGGTTGCTTCTTGATCGAAGTTCTTAGCGGTAATTGATTCTTTGGTCGTGCAACCAAGCTCCTCTCTGCACTTTTGTTGTTCCTATTTGTCCTGTTTGTTTGGTCCACGTCAAAGATCAATTACATGACTCTATGGAGTTGTACTTATATTGATTTGTTGCAGGGTTTTTGGCGTGGGAATGTCCCAGCTCTCCTCATGGTAATGCCATATACATCCATACAATTCACGGTTTTGCACAAGTTTAAGACATATATGTCTGGCTCTTCCAAGGCAGGTTTGTTTGCATCTTCTCATATATGACGTCTTTTCTTCTTTATTGGTACTTTAGCTAAGGTTTTTGGGTGATGAGCTACTTTGGAAGGATGTTTTAAGTTTGGCAGATTACAGGGGAACTAGGAATGAGCTCTTAGCTACTTTCAATGTTAAGGTTGTGTGAATTTATTTCTGAGAACAGATTGATATTTCAGCTCATTGCTTTTCAGCGTGAATTGCCATGTTACTTGCAATTTTTTGCTGACTGTATAATTAGTGGTTAGCTGACTATAAGATATCAACTTATGGCTGTCTACACTGATAATATGGCTTTCACTTCGTTGTTCGTGAGAATATGTTGTTGGAAGGTTTCCTGTTGGCTCCAATTTCCTGTACAAGTGCTCTATATGGTCCTTGCCTAAGGCAGGATTCAGGAGTGATTATTCAGTTTTACAGTATGTATACGAGCTTATACTCCAATCAAGAAGCGGCTTTCTTAGTCCCTTAATAATAAGGCATAAATTGGCCTTCTACTTCCCAACTGTTTGTTTAGTTTAGAGATAGTGTATCAAATTTGTTCTTGCTATATAACTACTACTCGTTTGGTGCTGCTATTCGATTGGCATTGTTGTTAAGTGTTAAGTGGGAGGCTCTGTATATTGTGTAAAATCTTTTATATATTATCTTTTTGTGATTTGAGGATACCTTTTATTAAAGTTAGTATCAGATTCTACCTCTTTGAATATTAGAGTTGCTTAACGTTGTAGCTTATTATGACTTTAACATCATGTTGTCTTACTGTTTCTGATTCTGATGTGCAGAAGACCACATTCATTTGAGTCCTTACTTGTCCTACATCAGCGGCGCCATTGCAGGATGTGCCGCCACTGTTGGATCATATCCGTTTGATCTTGTACGCACCATATTGGCTTCACAGGGTGAGCCAAAGGTATAGTTGTCAATAAAAATGCCGTGTATATATTATCAAAATTCTTTGGGTTATTTTGTCTGCAAGTCTTCAGATTCTATAATAATTGTTTTTCATCTAATATTGTAGAACATTCAATCTATATAGACCTTGAGAGTTGAGACTTATTGGTATGCGGTATGCCTTTGTTTATTGAGCATGATAGATGCGCCCACCAGTGCCATGATCAATGACACCTCAGGACAATGTGAATTTGAGGGGTGAGGTGGGCGTTTGTCAAATGATATTGGACTGACTGGATATTAGAAACTGAAAGTAACGTTGAAAGGCTTATACTCCTGCTTTGGATTGGTAGAATCAGGCCCTGATGTAGGATTGAGATCAAATGGCAGAATTGTTTGATTCTAAAGATCCACTAAAACTATGATAGTGATGCTCCAATATTTTCTAAAAATCGTTTACATTTGAAGTTTAATAATACTAAAAATTAACTCTTTAGCATCAACTCTCAAATTCTTGACATATAGTAGTGACTTGTAAGGTAGTTAAAAATTGTGATCCTAGTTAGGCAACCATGTCATACATTTCGTACACACCCCGGATGTACCGAAGTTTAGGTAAACCAAGTCAGACCTTGTACATTTGTAGGCGGATTTATTTTCTATGTTAGAAGGTACACGAGACATTAAAACTGTGTTCTGTGCGTACTATTCCTAGGCATACTCAATTATATAATATATCTCTTGCTAAGGTTGATTATGGATATATCTAATAGTAATGTCAATAAGGTTCCATCAATCTCTATTATTAAAGAAGGTTAGAAACTTAGAAACATATAACTTGTGCTTCTACTATTATAGCTCCCTTCTGTAGGATCGCAAAGATTCTAACACTGTCGATTTTTTATAACTATAATATATATTTATGGATATTAAGATTCTATATGGACTAGGATTGATCGCTTTGATTTAGATCATAGAATTGTAAGATATTAATGCTTGAATCAGTATTCGAACAACCATTAATCAAAGTCTAACATGAAATTTGAGCAATAATAGTAAATATTATCTGCATGATCTGTTGGAAGTATGCAAGTTGCAACTTCAAAGGCTGTTATTGGTTGTGTCTTATAAACATTGAGCTTATGTTGCCAAGATTTCTTCAGATTTTCTAGTTATTGATTTGACCTCATTTGTTGTCGGTCTTCCTGCTTCTTTGATTTGATATTTATTTTCTCTGTTTATATTCATTTCCTTAGATTTTTTTCGGGAGTTTTTTAATCACTGTGGACATGTTATAATATTAGTATGCTTAATATGTAGGTGTACCCCAACATGAGGTCTGCATTTGTAGGTCTTTTTGATACACGTGGCTTGAGGGGATTGTATGCTGGTTTGTCACCTACACTAGTTGAAATAATACCCTACGCAGGCCTTCAGTTTGGCACTTATGACACTTTCAAGCGTTGGTCTATGGTATTACTTGCTAACTGTTTCTGTTCTTCTTTCTAGACCTTAATTGTTTCTTAATGCCTTCAGCTATACCATGTTATTTTTATGGTACACCAATGTTTTGGATTTTCGTTTTAAATTTGTTGCAGCTCCTGATCTTTAATTTTGGGGTTAACTCCCTTTACTGATTTTGGCTATGTAGTGTTTACAAGGACTATATGTATAGCTGGTTTTGTCTAGGGGAGTGATTTAAACTTAAATAGCTGCATGGCTAGGATATTAGTATCTAAAATTTGGCTTGTTCAATTGCCAAGTCAAATGTTTAGGGTGTAAGGTACTTCTTCTGTTTGTAACAAATTGCCATACTTTTGAGCATACTGCACTACAGTGATGCAATCTCCTAAGAGGGACAATAGATAGGTGGCTTATGACAGGAGATTGACTCATGGTGCAATAGATTATTGACTTCTTTATTTATTCATAGCAGAGGCGACATTCAGTTTTGAAGGTTCTGTGTCAATTTAGATATCTTGTTTAAGTGACTGTTTGATGGCAGTTTGAGATTTATAACTTCAGAGGTTTGTTTTTTTTTTTTTTTTTTTCCTTTTAGTCATTCTTCACACTTTCCCATCTTCTTAATGAGTAACTTAGCTCCATTCATGAAGTTTGATCCCTGCCTATCTAATGGACTGAATTTGATTCTTAACATCTTTATAGGAAATATTTTTTCTTATTTTAATCTCCGAAGCGGTTGAGTTATTGGTCTCTACACTAATAGTTGCAGGAGAGATCTACCCAAGAGTACTACTCTTTCTAGAGAGGGCTCCCTAGGTCTCTTTGCAACCTTATAAACCCTTCTACGGGTGTTAATGAGCCTAGTTGGCTCACAAACTATTCGAGCTCGGCTCGAAATTTTTTAGACTGGGCATAGCAAAGTTCGTGAGCAAGCTCGATATACATTTTAGCTATATTATTTTCCATATTATAGAAATTAAATGAAAAATTATACTTACATTATGCACAATACTTGTTTATAAACTCAAACTAAGTAGTCTAACCTATTTATAGAATATAAGTAATGTAATTTCTTTTACTCTAAGTTCAGTTTTAAGATAGATTGAACTAAAAAATTTAAACTCGAAAAAGCTCGAGACTCGGCTCGAGTCCGAGTAGAAGTGTAATGACCCAAGCTGAGCAACTCGCGCTCGGTGTCGGTTCGGCTCGTTAATATTCCCTCCAGAATGACTAAAGGGTTTGAGTGTAATCTTTGAATTAGCTATTTTCAGTAATACAAGTTATTGAAGGATCCCATGTTATGTCATATTATATGTTATGATAATCTTTGTCATGCTGTATTAACTACATTTTGGTTGCATGTATTAAATTCTTGTAGGCCTGGAATCAAATTCGATATTCTGGAGAAAATGGCACCAGCGACAATAACCTTTCAAGCTTCCAGCTTTTCATCTGTGGATTAGCAGCTGGTACATGTGCTAAGGCTGTCTGCCACCCTTTGGATGTCATCAAGAAGAGATTCCAGGTAAACATTTAATGTATCTTGTTGGTATCTATGTATAAATCAATGTAATACATCAAGATTCTAAAGGAATGTCAAAAAGGCATACATTTCATACCCTGAGTTTCTTAAGTGGAAATTATAGGTTGTTTTTTGAACCAAAAGGGTGTGTTTCAGCTTGATTTGGCAAAAAGTTGAGCTTGGTAGTTGGTAATAGAATTGAAATGGAAGAACATCAGTAAAGTTGATAAGACAAATTCTTTTATCTATTTACTTGGTACGCTTGTTAGGCTTTACATCTTCGGATGTTGTCCAACTGTGGGGTTTTTCATAGGAGCACTTTGCACTTTGGTCATTGTTATACTCTACGAATCTGTGTCTGACTCTTGAGTTTGCATTAATGTTTTAAGAGATTGTGTTCTCATTAGTTAGAATACGAGGTTGATGGCTGAGTCACTTTTCAGCCAAGTGACATATTTAATTTACTCTTAGTATTCTCTCTCCTTTGATTCTCCATCAGGATTATGCTTGAGGGGAAACGGGCCTAAACTTTTAGAGACCAATTGATAGTTCATTACAGAATGAGGTCAGTTTACATGGGATGTTGGAGTTTGGAAACTAGTTTAGATGTCATATCATTAGGTTTGCTGCTGTGTTGGTTCTCTCAAAATAAACCAAGGTTTTATGGTCTCTGTGTCTTATGGTTATCATTTATATTGTGTACTGACTACTGAGGTTAAATATTAATGCTATACCATTCAACTGAGATGCACTACAATTATCATATAGTAGTAATTTAATGTGGATGTGATGATGAAGGCACAACTGCCTTACACGTTCCAATAGTCTGTTGGCAACTAGACTTCTCGAAATATTAGTATGGGGTGGTATTTTTACTCATTGCTAAATCCTGCATCCAACATACTCCCTCTGTGTTAATTGAGTTGCAACATTTGCCTTTTCACGGTATTTAAGCATCCACACCTTTGACAATTGCTGTTTTCAGATCCAGACTGTAATATGTTTTCTTTTTATATTAGTGAAAAGAATGGTCAAAGTTTATCTTGACCAGCAAAAACAAATTTTGCAACTAATATGGGATGGAATATTGCTTTTCTTCTTTTTGTGTCTTTTAAGTATTATTCCGACACGCTTATCGGAAACAACTCGACACGATGAAAAGAATTTGCTTCTGACTTATGTGGGCTGTTAATTAGATTGAAGGACTGCAAAGGGATATACGATATGGAGCAAGAGTGGAGCAAGGTGCCTACAAGAACATGTATGATGCACTCTTGCGAATTTTGCAAGCAGAAGGGTGGGCTGGTCTCTATAAAGGCATTGTTCCTTCCATTGTGAAAGCGGCACCTGCAGGTGCTGTAACCTTTGTGGCGTATGAATTTTCGTCTGAGTGGTTAGAGTCCATTGTAACAAGAAGCTAATCTATTTTCCATCCCCTCTTTTATTCCTTAAAGGTTTCTCTCTTTTTTGCTTTTTTCCTCTGGTTATTTTACTTTCAGCTTATAGTGTTCAATTCTTTACCATTTAGGAGACCCTAAAAAGATGAAAGGGTCTATCTCTCATACCCTTTACCAATTCTTTCGTCTTACCCCATAATTTGGGATTTGGATTCCCTGCAAAGTGAAATTGTGCGATGTTCCAATATAGTGTTAGATGGCTTCCACATATACGAGGCTTGTTCGGTGTGGAAGCCATGTAATGCCCGTTATTCAGGCATTGCAAGAATTGTTGCGACTGCAGAAGATTCTAATCCTGTTGTAAGTGGCAGGTATTGGGATCGGAAGGAGAGCATAAAAATGAAGAATTTGAGGCTTTACTAGGCAATGTAGCCACTTTGGACTGCTGTCCTAGCAGTAACTGTATAATTGTTGTGGCAATAAGCTTATAAAGTATTCTTGATTGATGAGCTAGTCGTGCACCGATTTCATACTATATTTCCTGTTATATATACTTTATCAATCTTGTTCTTGAGCTTGGTTAACGACAACCGGCAATTCCCACATGATTTGTTTCATTTGTCTCAGGAGCCATTTACTCGACTTCTGATATTTTGTGTACCTTGTTTTGATATTATACTTTCCTGAAATGTGAGGCTTCCTGTACAAGAACTCAAGAAGTCTTTTGCGGAAGAATTATCCAACCTAGTACAGATAGTGTCATGCAGAATAGTTTGCCTTTTAGGTTTCTTAGTGAGCTCCACACTTACTAAAAAAGAACATTTTGCAGTAACCTTAGAGCTTGCATCTTACCGAAGGTCTTTTTTCTCGTTCTTTCTCCTATCACATTTTTTCCGCCTCATTTCCTTGATTTTTTAGCCATGAAAATTGTTACCCTTATTGTGAAATAGATGTAATATCATATATGATGATCTTTGGAGTTTCCCTGTTCATTAGTCTCTAGTTGAACTTGTATTGAATACTTGGAGGCTAGAGTCCACTTTCAAACAACCTTGTATTAAGGAATCTTCTACCTCATAACTCCATTTGCACCAAGAAATCTTCTACCTCATAACTCCATTTGCACCAAGAATTCTACAAAGTCCTGCCTTCATGATGCTGAGGAATTATGGGCAGTATGTACTTGGGACTTTTATACCTTAATGAGTGATGCACTTGGGGCTTTTTTTTTTTGTTGCTTGTTCATTTGAATTTCTCCAAATAAGTAAAATTCTTGCGATAGGAAGAGCTGCAAATGAGCAAAAAATAGCGTTAATAAAGTATATTTGGGTATATACCGAACATTACTCGTTATTCAGCTTGCTTTTAAATCGGATTGGAGCATATTAGGTTTGGTCTTAAACATGTTGTCTTATTGTTGATTGGTGAGATTACAGGCTTGCTTCAGGTAACTTGGGTAGATGGTTTGCGTAACAGGGATTGATCATATTTACCAGGTCTTTGTATCATACATTCTCGTTACATCAATATAAAGCTCAAGTTAAAGTGGAAATACTTCTAGTCACCAAGGTCACTTTTAAATCTGGTATCTTGCACCATAATGGATGCTGATTTGGTAATTTTTTTGCTGGAAATCCACTACAAGTTTGCCAGCGCAAAATCCATTTTGTTTGCTACTAATAAGGGAATTTTTAGGGGAGTTATATTAGGGTCAGGCATTTATGTAACATGTTTTTGGGGAGATAAGAGAGAATTGATATTTTCGTTTGATTTAGTTTATTTTGTCTTGTCTTATCTGAACATATCTGATTTTATTTTTTTATTTTTTTTTTCTGAAATGAGTGAAGATAAGTTGAACATAACATTTTATTCATCTAATCTTATCTTATAAAATTTTAAATAATTTGAAATAAGTTGAACATATAGCGTCTAATTTTGTAAGTTTGCATCATGCTTCTTTCTCTTGTTCTCCATTAAATGTTTTATTGGAATATTTCTTTGCTTTTATGTGCATTAAAAGCTACTGAGACATCATTATCAGTTTATCACAATCCATTGGCAGCTTCATAATACATAATCATAAAGTTTAAAGAAGTTATTTTGTCTAACAAGTTGCAGAAATGAGTCATTTTATCACTATTTTTCAATCAGAAAAATCCACAAGAGTAATTATAACTACAAGCAATGTGTGACAATGATCATCTTTGTATAATCCCAAATATGGAAGTAGGGCTACGTTATGTGAATGATGCGAGACAACCAGTAACTTATGGTTAGTTCGTTATTGTTTTTTGTTTTCATTTTCAGTTTTTTAGAAAATCAAAAATAAAAATATGAAAATCAAAAAAAGTAGGTTCTAATTTTTAGTTGTCAGTTTTTAGAATTAGCATGTTTAGTATAAGTATAATTAATTTAAAGTTTATCATCCTCTTTATATCATATGACTTTTATATTCATAAAATCAACAACTAGAAACTTACACTGATATCGAACGGGTTCTTAGTTATATTGTACTCCCTCCGTCCCAAAATATAGTTCCCATTTCTTTTTGCACAGTTTCCAAGACGTATCTTTGATCTATTATATCTTCTATTTCGTATTAGTAAAAAATATAAAAAACTGATATTATGAATGTACACGTTGAGACCAATCCAACAAGACCCCACATGAATGTGTTTTCGTGTATATATTAATGAGAATATTTGGTCAAAGATTTTAAATTTTGACTCCCAAAATAGAAATGGGAACTATATTATGGGACGGAGGGAGTAATATATTCAAAACATGGTAAATTTTGTTGTACATACAAGTCTTTTTGTGCTTCATTGACAGAAAAATAATTGAGGTTTTTTTCTATAAAAGAAAAAAGGAACGTTTCATAAATCGTGAAATCTAGAATAGTAAAATTTCAGATGTTTCTTGCTTAATAGATCAATGGATGATCTGAGAGGTAATGATATTAAGAGAGATAAGTTATAGCACGTGCATAAACCAGGAACGGTGCCATGTGGCGCTCTTCCTAGGGAGTTTTAGATCATGTAATCCATGTACAATAAAAAAATTAGAAATTGCATAGTATAGGTTTTGATCCCATGACCTCATGTCCATGTACTAAAGTTTTAACCACTAGACCAAGTAGTATTTAGTGTTATTATATCAAACTACAATATTAATAAATGAAAATGTTTTTACCCGGGGCATAGCCCGGGCCTAATAGCTAGTATTCTTTTAAAGAAGTTTATGCCTAGCTTAATAATTGTCATTTAATTATTAAATACTTCAAGTTACATTTTAGTATGAAAATGTAAAACCAATTATATATTGTTTAAGGTTACATCATGCATAATTTTCCATCAACGGAAGATACGAAGGCATTGTCAAAGATTGTTGCTACTATTATCAGGGGATATGCGATGCCGTACTTATGAAAAGTACAAACTACAAACTACAAAGTAAGTCTTCGGCAGGGGGTTGACTTTATTAAAGAATAGTTAAAAGACAAAAATAAGCCATTTTTTTTGACAGAATAACGAGTCATTATGAATGAACTACACAGTTCATGCTTGGCTTGCATACATAATACATTGTCACAATCTGGATATATATAGGTCACATGTTGCTGCGTCAATTCTGATGAGGATTGACTTATTTCATTATTTGCATACCAACATTATTAATCATATAGTCTATTATCAATTATCAAAAAAATAAATAAATCATATAGTCTGTTTCTGCTAAGAAATTGAGGGTGATCATAAGTGTTGATGTGTGCTGAGAAACTTGATATGGGCCCCAAGAAGGTACGCCCGAGCTCCGTTATCCGTACATTGGAATCCTGCAAAAGGTAAGGTTAGCCTACCCGGGGTGGTCCCGGGATCGCCCCTCCGACGCTCAAGTCAGTAAATGATTGAGGTAGAGAGAGAAAGGGATCAATGTAGAGAGAGATGCTCTGGGTTTGGCAACTTAGAGTTGCTTACCTTTGCCTGGTGAGACAACCCTATTTATAGAGGAGAGGAGCCCCAATAAATGAGGGTATTTTGGTCACTCCAGCTGGTGGAGGGATGGCTTCCCTAGATGAGTGGGCATTTTAGTAACTTTGCCATAGGTGGCTGGTCCAAGAAAGGGCCAAACAATTAGCCCAGCCAAGCAATCGGAGTGAAAATCGCCATTTTAGCTCGGTTGATTGGCGGAATTTTCATGCGGATCGAGCGGAGGAAATTCTGGCGTTAGGATTAACCAAGCACGGGGTCTCGCTGAGTGGCCGAGCGGCTTTTCCAGTGGCCGAGCTGGCCGACCGGGTGCCGGGCTGGCCGAGCCGGTGCTGGGATGGCCGAGTGGCTTCTTGTGGCCGACCGGATGCCAGGCTGGCCGACCGAGTCTACGGGCCGAGCCACTATGCCGGTCAAGCGACTTCACGGGCCGACCCGCTTTCTTGGCCGACCGGGTCCACTGGCCGACCGGGTAACATGGTCGAGGCTTTGAGGCTGCTTTGAGGCTGGCCGAACTGGTCCGTCGGCCGACCAGGCGCTTCGAGGGTGGCCTCAGGCAGGCCAACCCAGGTGCTTCGACCCGGATGCTTCGAGGGTGGCCGATGCTGGCCGACCGGGTGCTTGAGGTGCCGAGCTACCTTGGCCGAGCTCCCTTATCCGAGCTGGTCCTTTGGCCGAGCTTCCTTGGCCGAGCTCCCTTATCCGAGCTGGTCTCTTGGCCGAGCTCCTTGGGCCAATGAGCCCCATGCTTGGGAGAGTGACCCAACCAAGGAAGGCGGCTTCCTTGGGCCGAGTTAGGTGGACGCGGCTCGGATGAGGGGCCAATGAGCCCATGCTTGTCCGAGCCGGTGCCTGCTCTCGCTAAGTCTATCTGGGACTTAGGAGACTTATCAACAAGGAGGAGTGCCTCCTAGGCGAGTTGTTGGACGCGGCTCGGATGAGGGCCAATGAACCCCAAGCTTGTCCGAGCCGGTGCTGTGCTCTCGCTAAGTCTATCTGGGATTAGGAACTTACTCAACCAAGGAGGAGTGCCTCCTAGGGCCGAGTTGGTTGGACGCGGCTCGAATGAGGGGCCAATGAACCCCAAGCTTGTCCGAGCCGGTGCCTGCTCTGCTAAGTCTATCTGGGACTTAGGAGACTTACTCAACCAAGATCTCCTAGGCCGAGTTGGTTGGAACGGCTCGGATGAGGGCAATGAACCCCAAGCTTGTCCGAGCCGTGCCGTCCTCGCTAAGTCAATCTGGGACTTAGGGACTTATCAACCAAGGAGGAGTGCCTCCTAGGCCGATTGGTTGGACGCGGCTCGCATGAGGGCAATGAACCCCAAGCTTGTCCGAGCCGGTGCGTCCTCGTTAAGTCATCTGGGACTTAGGAGACTTGCTCAACCAAGGAGGAGTGCCTCTAGGGCCGAGTTGGTTGGACGCGGCTCGCATGAGGGCCAATGAACACCCAAGCTTGTCCGAGCCGTGCGTCTCGTAAGTCTTCTGGGACTTAGGAGACTTACCAACCAAGAGTGCCTCCAGGGCCGAGTTGGTTGGACGCGGCTCGGATGAGGGGCCAATGAACCCCAAGCTTGTCGAGCCGTGCCTGCTCTTGCTAAGTCTATCTGGGACTTAGGAGACTTACTCAACCAAGTGCCTCCTAGGGCGAGTTGGTTGGACGCGGCTCGAATGAGGGCCAATGAACCCAACTTGTCCGGTGCCGTCTCTCGCTAAGTCTTGGGACTTAGGAGACTTGCTCAACCAAGAGAGTGCTCCTAGGGCCGAGTTGGTTGGACGCGGCTCGATAGGGGCCAATGAACCCCAAGCTGTCCGAGCCGGTCCGTCTCTCGCTAAGTCAATCTGGGACTTAGGAGACTTACTCAACCAAGGAGGAGTGCTCTCGGCCGGTTGGTTGACGCGCTCGCATGAGGGGCCAATGAACCCCAAGCTTATCCGAGCCGGTGCCGTCTCTCGCTAAGTCAATCTGGGACTTAGGAGACTTGCTCAACCAAGGAGGAGTGCCTCCTAGGGCCGAGTTGGTTGGACGCGGCTCGCATGAGGGGCCAATGAACCCCAAGCTTGTCCGAGCGGTGCCTGCTCTCGCTAAGTCTATCTGGGACTTAGGAGACTTACTCAACCAAGGAGTGCCTCCTAGGGCCGAGTTGGTTGACGCGGCTCGGATGAGGGCCAATGAACCCAAGCTTGTCCGAGCCGGTGCCTGTCTCGCTAAGTCTATCTGGGACTTAGAGACTTACTCAACCAAGGAGGAGTGCTCAGGGCCGAGTTGGTTGGACGCGGCTCGATGAGGGGCCAATGAACCCAAGCTGTCCGAGACCGTGCCGTCTCTCGCTAAGTCAATCTGGGACTTAGGAGACTTGCTCAACCAAGGAGGAGTGCCTCCTAGGGCCGAGTTGGTTGGACGCGGCTCGGATGAGGGGCCATAACCCCAAGCTTGTCCGAGCCGGTCCGTCTCTCGCTAAGTCAATCTGGGACTTAGGAGACTTGCTAACCAGAGGATGCTCCTAGGGACGATTGGGTTGGACGCGGCTCGCATGAGGGGCCAATGAACCCCAAGCTTGTCCGAGCCGGTGCCGTCTCTCGCTAAGTCAATCTGGGACTTAGGAGACTTGCTCAACCAAGGAGGAGTGCCTCCTAGGGCCGAGTTGGTTGGACGCGGCTCGCATGAGGGGCCAATGAACCCCAAGCTTGTCCGAGCCGGTGCCGTCTCTCGCTAAGTCAATCTGGGACTTAGGAGACTTGCTCAACCAAGGAGGAGTGCCTCCTAGGGCCGAGTTGGTTGGACGCGGCTCGGATGAGGGGCCAATGAACCCCAAGCTGTCCGAGCCGGTGCCTGCTCTCGCTAAGTCTAATCTGGGACTTAGGAGACTTACTCAACCAAGGAGTGCCTCTAGGGCCGAGTTGGTTGGAGCGCGGCTCGGATGAGGGGCCAATGAACCCCAAGCTTGTCCGAGCCGGTGCCTGCTCTCGCTAAGTCAATCTGGGACTTAGGAGACTTACCAACCAAGGAGGGGGATCTCCTAGGGCCGAGTTGGTTGGACGCGGCTCGGATGAGGGGTTAATGAGCCCCAAGCTTGTCCGAGCCGGTGCCGTCTCTCGCTAAGTCAATCTGGGACTTAGGAGACTTACCCGACCAAGGAGGGGGATCTCCTAGGGCCGAGTTGGTTGGACGCGGCTCGGATGAGGGGTTAATGAGCCCCAAGCTTGTCCGAGTCGGTGCCGATGAAATACTTAGCCTTGAATTTGGCTAAGTACGAGGCCGAATCGTTAGAGGATAGGGGGTCTCCTAGTGACCGAGCGACTCGATTTGTTTGCACTAGCTATTTTGCTAAGTGATAGGGTATTCCTGGCATAGCCGAGGAGGTACCGCTATATATGCTCGACTCGGGGGCGCTAATGACCCCATGCTTCCCGAGGAGGTCTTCCGACGCTACTCAGATCTTGAGTAGGTTAAATAGTTGATACTTAGCCGTTTTTCGGCTAAGTTAGTGGGACGCTCCTTTTCTGACTGAGGAGGTGCCCATGATGGGGATTCTCGACTCGGAGTGGGAGATCCATGCTTCCCGAGGAGGTCTTCTGACGCTACTCAGATCTCGAGAGGTTCAATAGTTGATACTTAGCCGTTTTTCGGCTAAGTTAGTGGGACGCTCCTTTTCTGACTGAGGAGGTGCCCGCGATGGAGATTCTCGACTCGGGGAAGCTAGGGAGATCCATGCTTCCCGAGGGGGTCTTCTGACGCTACTCAGACCTCGAGTAGGTTCAATAGTTGATACTTAGCCGTTTTTTCGCTAAGTTAGTGGGACGCTCCTTTTCTGACTGAGGAGGTGCCCATGATGGAGGATTCTCGACTCGGGGAAGCTAGGGAGATCCATGCTTCCCGAGGAGGTCTTCTGACGCTACTCAGATCTCGAGTAGGTTCAATAGTTGATACTTAGCCGTTTTTTCGACTAAGTTAGTCGGGGAGGCTTCTCCATATTTGAGTGCCATTGGAGAAGTTTTTATTCAGGAGATGACGAACATCATCGCACCTCCATCAATTGTATTCATTTGACCAGCTGAGGCGTTCAAGCAATTAGCCCCACGTTGGATGATCGGATAGGGTAGCATCATTCTTTCCCAAGGCGATCGTCCAGCGGAAACCGAGAGAGATCTACGCTCCGGGGTACCCTGCTAGGCCTGAGAGGGGGGGGGGGAGAAGCCCAGTGAAAGTTAGGAAGCAACGCCCTCGAACTTTTGCGAAGTATAAGCTCCCGAACAGCTCCCTTGGCCGAGATTGTGCCTCGCTTCAAGTTATGCTCAATACAGGATGGCCGACCGGGTCCCTGTCCGAGCAGGTATCAGTGAATTACTTAGCCTAAATTTGGCTTAAGTATAAGGGCGGCTCGACGAAGGAGAGAGGGTCTCCTATCAGCTGAGCGGGTCGGATGCCACTCGGATAAGGGACTAATGAGCCACATGTCGTCCGAGTGGGCGCCAATTTAAGTACTTAGCTTGAATGAGTATGCCGCTAAGTATGAGTGACTCAGCAAAGGAGAAGGGGTCTCCTAGTGACCGAGCGGGTCCAGATATGGAGGATATGGGTCGACTTGAGCTTCGCCATTTTGACGTCATGAATGCTCCGGTATGTTGTACTTAGCCATTTTTTGCTATGTTAGTGAGATTTCCCCTCCTGACTGAGGAGGTGTCATGGCGAAATTCTAGCCTTTTGAGCCTCCTTTTGCTCGCCTCTATTGGCTTGATAGTCTTAGTTTTGCTGGACTGATCTGGGTGATGCAAGGCTTTTGATAGTGTGCCTTTGAAGCTGAGATAAATTTCCATAAGTTGAGCAGGCATCTGAGGCCGAGTAGATGCCTCAGCTGAGCAGCACCCAAGGATGACAATACCCAAGGATGATGGGTACATCGAAGGAGTAGGTACCGTTGATGAGTTGGTGCATTTGATGATGAATAGGCACATCTCGCTGAGCATATTCTTTTCGCCGAGTGGGCACCCAAGGATGAGTGTGAACCTTAAATGAGTAGACATCGTCGATGAGTCGATGTTTTTGATGAATAGGCCCCTTTGGCCGAATTACATCATACACTCGGGAGTGCCATTCTTATTCTGGAGAGGTTTTACGTTCTGAGTCACCACACCCCTTGCTCAGGTCAGTCTTTATGGGTTGTGTTCTTTCATACAACTTGTTCGAGTGATAACGTGTTTTATCCTTTTGAGGGTTGACGCGATCCTTCCCTCTATTTAGGCCCTAGCCGGTTAGGCTGACCATCCCAGGAAGGACGAATGATCTCCTCACGACGAGTGGAGACCATACACATCCGACTTTGCTGGAGAGTTTGTTGAAGATGAGATGCAATCAAGGTGACGTTTGTTGAAGTTATGGGCATTGGGTCAGCTACTCATATCTGACCTGATGTTGCGGGATGACCGACTCCGTAATGGATTCTCCATTGGGGTGGAATCCTCATCATTCGAATAGAGGGATAGCACCATAGGTGCATATGGGATGCTTGAGCTCCCCAGGAGCAGTTGGCTTGAGAGCATGTCTTCATGGTTGGGAGCGCGGTGAGTTTTGCTGAGCAGCAATGAGGTGAGTTTTCTGAGTGGTGGCGAAGTAACTTCTTGTACTTTCCCCACAGACGGCGCCAAACTGTTTCTGCTAAGAAATTGAGGGTGATCATAAGTGTTGATGTGTGCTGAGAAACTTGATATGGGCCCCAAGAAGGTACGCATGAGCTCCGTTATCCGTACATCGGAATCCTGCAAAAGGTAAGGTTAGCCTACCCCGGGGGTGGTCCCGGGATCGCCCCTCCGACGCTCAAGTCAGTAAATGATTGAGGTAGAGAGAGAAAGGGATCAATGTAGAGAAAGATGCTCTGGGTTTGGCAACTTAGAGTTGCTTACCTTTGCCTGGTGAGACAACCCCTATTTATAGAGGAGAGGAGCCCCAATAAATGAGGGTATTTTGGTCACCTCCAGCTGGTGGAGGGATGGCTTCCCTAGATGTAGGGGCATTTTAGTAACTTTGCCATAGGTGGGCTGGTCCAAGAAATGGGCCCAAACATAGTCTATTATCAAGCTAAAGTAAATACTGAAGAGGCTTTTTTTTTGGAAAAAAAAGGAAAGTAAATTAGGTTACATCCTAATAGAAGTGAAACCTAGCTCATCCTTGTGGATGATGAGCGGGAGCCTTGGTGGTAGAACCGACAAAGAGAGCCAAAGTTGATGAAGATTTTTGTCCGAGTTTGCAAGTAGGTCTGCAGCTTGATTAGCTTGTTGGGCCACAAAAAACTCCAGCTTCTTGATGTCTTGACCTGCATCCATAATGAGATTAGAAATTTCCCATTGTACACACCACTCCCGTCTAATAGAATTGATAATTGTTAAGTTATCTTCCTCTACGATGAGTTTGCTTATTCCAAGGGAAATATACCAATATATAAACTCATTGTCTCAGCCATTAGTATGGACCAAGTTGACGGCAAGGCCTTAGCACGCCATTTTACCAGGTTTCCTTTGCTATCTCTTATGATGAAATCAAAAGAACAGTGGGATGACTGTTGGAATCGTTGAAATTTAATTTAAACCATGCATTCTCGTGGAGGGGGGGGGGGTCTAAAGGACCGAGATAGTTGAGGTTGGCGAGTGTTGAGAAGTTGCATTCTTTAAGTTAACCTTGACTCACATTTCTTCGCTATGGGGTTAAACCAAGATAATAGTTTATGATAATCATTGTCGCATTTTGCAAATTTATGGACTCTTCGTTGAAGCAAATCTTGTTTCTGAAGAGCCAGATAAACCACCAATCAATCATTAATTCTTGAAGCTCCTTTATAGTCAGAGAGGAACACATTTTATTCAGGACCTCGACTGCTTCCATATCTTGGACCTCATGTGTCCTGATTCTAGGCCATGGATATATATATTAGAGATCAAGTTTAAGGGGTATAGGGTGAAGGAGCGGGTTGTAAGAAGATGATTAGTTGTTTATGAATGGTGATTGCAAAAAACACAAGCAAAAGGGACTGCAACATGGCTCTTTTGTTGGGAGGCCATCATCGCAAATTTTCCACACAAAATTGCTAACTTTTGGGGGAATGTTGAGCTTCCAAATCCATCGAAAAGAGCAATTTTGAATATTTTCTAGGGTTATTCCTTAAATTAAAAAGGTTGCAGTTTGTGGAGAATTCACCGCTAGGGGTGAGCCTCCAGAACACAGTGTCTGGAATTTCATTAGATGGAATAGGAGTATTACTAATTGATGGGACTATGTGATCTGGAAGACACCTTTTCAGAGCATTGATATTCCAGCTATTGTTTGGGGGGATATAGTCCTATACTTTTTCATCTAAATTACTATAAGTAGGGCTAACATTAATTAATAGATTTCCCAATTTTCTTTACAAAACGAAATAAATTTCCCATTTCCCACCTGCCATTGGAGACCTTTGGCAAATATGCATCTCAGCTTCATGAGATTTTTCCAATGTTATGATCCTATTGGGGGGGGGTATGATAAAAAAAAGGGTCTTAGATTTCAGGTATTTCATAAGTTATTAGGATCCACTAGTATTTTCCAGACAAGTTTCATTTGCATTGCTTTCTTATTTGCTTCAGCTTTCCGGAGGCCTAAACCACCTAAGTATTCTAGTTTGCAAATTATGTCCCAACCAATTAAATTGGGGGTTGAGGTTGTTGGATCTCGATTCCAAAAAGGTTACGGCAAATTTTATCTAGTTTTGAAAGTGTGGTGCTTGGAAGTGTAAATCTTTGCATTTGATAATTTGACTTAGTGGCGAGGCAAGACTTTATTAGTGTTATTTTCCTGGTTGGGTAGTGGAGTTTGCTTTCCACTTGGCAGTTGGTTGTTTGCACTCGATATTATTTTTCCAAATGTGGTATCATTGACTCTCTTATCGATGATTGGTCACCATAAATAAGAATCGAGCGCGTCGACATTTTCTGTTGCTAGGATAGCCTTAGATTCTGATATTCGTTGGGCTGTCACATTATTTGTACATTGGAAGGCAGATTTATGGTAGTTTACTGGTTGACTTGACACGATACAATATTTGTTTAAGATAAGTTTAATAACATGGCATGATTGGATATTGGCTTTTGCAAAAATCATAGTGTCGTCGGCAAATGTGAGAAATGGGATTCTCATCCCAGAATGTCCTTGACTAACACCTAGTGCTTGATCTCTTCCTTTCCCAATATATGGTAGTTGTCTCGCTAAAAGTTCTGCAGATAGGATAAAGAGGTAAGGGGATAACCGGTCCCCTTATCGTATACCTTGGTTGGGGAAAAAAAGATATGAAGGGATTCCATTTGCTAGGATTGAAAAGGATATAATTGTGATGCATTCTCTAATCCACTATTCCACTTAATCAATTGTTGACAAAATCCTAGTTTTCCTAATGTGGTAAGTATATAACCCCATTCGAGTCTATCGTATGCTTTCTCCATGTCAAGTTTTATAGCTATCCATCTTGAAGCACCTGTCTTTTTTTTTTGAAGGCATGAAAAACTTCATGGGCCATAAGTAAATTGTCTTGTATTAGTCGATCAGGCACAAATGCTCCATGAAGGGAGTGGACCATTTTCCCTAACACATGTTTGAGTCTGTTAACTAATATTTTAGAAATTATTTTGTAAGTTATTGAGCATAAGCTGATTGGTCGAATGTGATTAGCTGCCGAAGGATTTTCTATTTTTGGGATAAGCGCTATGAATGTATGGTTAACTTCCTTTAGGAGCTTACCAGAATGGAAGAAAACTTTCACTGATCTAATCACCGATCGACCAATAATTCCCCAATATTTTTGGTGGAATAGAGGAGGGTAGCTATTTGCGCCAGGGGATTTGTCTGGGTCTAATTGGAAAACAACTTCTTTAATTTCTTGGTACGGTCTTATTTTTCGCTAAAAACCTTCCTATGGGGTGTTGCACGACTTATAATGCATCCCAATTTTCAGGTGCTTCGAACCATCTGAATTGCCCCAGAATGCCACCAAACGACCAATTATTATTCTGTCGTGTAGCCACGGAATGAGCCCGAAACAGTCGTAAAAGTTGTTTTTATACCCGTTCAAAACCGTGGGAGTCCTAAATATACCTTCCCATCTCACCTCGAGGCATCCCATGATATTCGGTGCACGGGTCTAGTGGACGTCTAAAAGTGTGACTTATAGTCTTCAATCTTGACTGGTCCCCGTCATATTTTTCGCCGAAAACCTTCTTATGGGGTGCAGTATGACTTATAATGCATCCCAGGTGCTTCGCACCATCTGATTTACCCCAGAATGCCACCAAACCACCCATTTTTTATTTTGTCGTGCAGCCATAAGAATGGCACCGACAGTCGTAAAAGTTGTTCTTATGCCAGTTCGAAGCCGTGAAAGTCCTAAATATACAATCCCACGTCCCCTCGAGGCATCCAACGACATTCGATGCACGAGTCCTGTAGACGTCTAAAAATGTAACTTATAACCTTCGATTTTGACCGTTGTAGGGTTCCTTTCTCCTCGTCATATTTTTCGCCGAAAAGCTTCGTATGTGGTGAGACACGACTTATAATGCATGCCGGGTGTTTTGCACCATCTGAATCACCCCAGAATGCCACCAAACGACCCATTTATTATTTGTCGTGCAGCCACGGAATGACTCCGAAACAGTCGTAAAAGCTGTTCTTATTCCCGTTCAAAGCCGTGGGAGTCCTTAATATACCATAACATGTCCACTCGAGGCCTCCCGCGACATTCGGTACACGAGTCCCGTTGACGTCTAAAAGTGTGAATTAGAGCCTTCAATTTTGATCGTTTTAGAGCTCCTCCGGACCCGGTCATATTTTTCACCGAAAACCTTTCTATGGGGTGCGGCACGACTTATAATGCATTCCAGGTGATTTGCACCATCTGAATTGCCCCACAATGCCACCAAACCACCCATTTATTATTTTATGGTACAACCACGTAATGACCCCGAAACGGTCGTAAAAGCTGTTCTAATTCCCGTAGAAAGCCATGGGAGTTCTTAATATACCATCCCATGTCCCGTCGATCCATCCCACGACATTCGGTGTACGGGTCGTTTGGACGTCTAAAAGCGTGATTTATATCCTTCAATTTTGACCGTTTCAGGGATCTTCCGAGACTGATCATATTTTTTCGTTGAACACCTTCCTATGGGGTGCGGCACGACTTATAATGCATCCCGGGTGCTTCGTACCATCTGAATCGCCCACAATGCCACCAAACGACCCATTTATTATTTTGTCCTCCAGCAATTGAATGTTCTCGAAACGATCGTAAAAGTTGTTCTTATTCTCGTTCAAAGCCGTGTGAGTGCTAAATATACCATCCCATGTCCCCTCGAGGTATCCCACGACATTCTTTGCACGGTTCTCGTGGACGTCTAAAAGCGTGACTTATAGCCTTCAATCTTGACCATTTTAGGCTCCTCTGGTCCCCGTCATATTTTTCGCCAAAAACCTTTTTATGGGGTGCGGTACAACTTATAATGCATCCCACATCTGAATTTCGCCATAATGCCACCAAACTACCCATTTATTATTTTGTCGTGCAACCAGAGAATGGTGTCGAAACGGTCGTAAAAGTTGTTCTTATTCCCGTTCAAAGTCGTGAGAGTCCTAAATATATCATCCCATGTCCCCTCGAGACATTCAATGACATTCGGTACACAGGCTCCGTGAATGTCTAAAACCATGACTTATAGCCTTCAATTTTGACAGTTTTAGGGCTCCTTCAGCCCCCGTCATGTTTTTTGCAGCAAAGCTTCCTATCGTGTGCGACACGACTTATAATGCATCCCGGGTGTTTCGCATCATCTGAATTGCCCCATAATGCTATCAAACCAGCCGTTTACGATTTTGTGGTTGAGCCACAGAATGACCCCGAAACGGTAGTAAAAGATGTTCTTATTCCCGTTCAAAGCCGTGGGAGTCCTTAATATATCATACCATGTCTACTCGAGTCATCCCGTGACATTCGGTGCACGGGTCACATTGACGTCTAAAAACGTGACTTATAGCTTTCAATTTTGACCGTTTTAGGGCTCATTCGGCACTCGTCATATTTTTCGTGGAAAAACTTCTTATGGGGTGCGACATAACTTATAATACATCTCGGGTGGTTTATGCCATCTGAATTGCTCCAGAATGTCACCAAATGACCCATTAATTATGTTGTTGTGCAATCACAAAATGACCCCGTAACGGTCGTAAAAGATGTTCGTATGCCCGTTCAAAGCCATGGGAGTCCTTAATATAGCATTCATGTCCCCTCGAGACATCCCACGACATTCGATGCACGGGTCCCGTGGACGTCTAAAAGCGTGAGTTATACCTTCAATTTTGACCGTTTTAGGGTTCTTTCTGGGCCCGATCAGATTTTTCATCGAAAACCTTCCTATGGGGTGCGACACAACTTATAATGCATCCCGGGTGCTTCACACCATCTGAATTACCCCACAATGCCACCAAACTACCTATTTATTATTCCCCAAAACGGTCGTAAAAGCTGTTCTTATTCCCGTTCAAAGCCGTGGGAGTCCTATATATAGCATCCCATGTCCCTTCAAAGTATCCCACGACATTCGGTGTACGGGTCTCATGAACGTCTAAAAGCGTGACTTATAACCTTCAATTTTGACCATTTTACGGCTATTCCGGGGTCGGTCAGATTTTTCGCCGAAAATCTTCCTATGGGGTGCGGCACGACTTATAATTCATCATGGGTGCTTCGCACCATCTGAATTGCCCAGAATGCCAACAAACGACCCATTTATTATTTTGTCGTGCAACCACTGAATACCCCCAAAACGGTCGTAAAAGATGTTCTTATTCCCGTTCAAAGTCGTGGGAGTCCTAAATACACCATCTCATATCCCCTCGAGGCATCCCACAACATTCGATACACGGTTCCCGTGGACGTCTAAAAGCGTGACTTATAGCCTTCAATTTTGACCGTTTTAGGGCTTCTTCAGGACCCGTCATATTTTTCGCCGAAAAGCTTATTATGGGGTGCGGGACGACTTATAATGTATCCCGGGTGCTTTACACCATCTGAATTGCCCGATTATGTTATAATTTCTTCGAGTAATTGGAAGTCTGTTGTTGAATTAAAGGTACTTGTGTCATCCATTTTGAATCTCATTTTCAAATCATCTTCCACCAACTTTCTTATTATACTTGGATTTGCCAATGTAACATTATTGTTATTGGTTGTGTATGTTTTCAACAAGTTTCTATTCCTTCTAATGGAAGCATCCTTGTGAAAGAATGTGATGTTTTGATCACCCAACTTTAGGTGTTTTTTTTTGCTACATTGCTGCCAGTAGGCAGTACCAAAAGGAGATTAATTATGCGGTTTTTTTATCAAGTACCCCCGAGTTTTCAAAAAATTCACATGGTACCCTCCATGTTTTCAAAATTCACTAGGTACCCCTCACTTTTATGTAAATACACCCAAATGCCCTTAATGACTAACAGTGTTAACTGTCGTTCGTCATTAACCCGAATTTTCTGTTTTCAACTCTAATTAACCTCTAATTCTAACCCTAATCCTAATCCTAACCCTCGTCCTAAGCCTAATCCTAACCTGGTGAATTTTGAAAACATGGAGGGTACCAGGTGAATTTTTTGAAAACTCGGGGTATCAGGTGAAAAAATCCATAAATATAAGTGCCTACTTTGAAAAAGACATAAATCTATCATAGTTTTGGATGCATTGTTATTTATAATTTCATGTTGGATATTACCAATTTGCGAATCTATTTGTCTGATTTGGCCCGTTACTTTGCCAAATTTATTTTGGCTCCATGTCTTTGCTTCCTTTTTCAACCATTTGCATTTTTGTGTAAAACAATACATGTTAGATCCAGTTATTCTTTTGTTCCATGTTTAGCTACTAACAATGAGAAATAATATTTACGATATGTCCATTGTTTTTCAAATTTGCATGGGGATGCTTTACTTCCATCTGGATTTTTTAAGAAAGGAAGTTGTATTTGGCAGTGTTTAGAAATAGCGAACAAGTGACGATTAATATGAGATGTTGGAAATTTTTCAATAAAGTTTGGGCAGGCCATACAATCCTCCCATAATTAGAATTATTCTAGCCTCTTTAGAGAGGTGGATGCTGAATCATCTTCATCATATTCCTTCCCTTTTCTCTTGAACGCATCCGAAAGGAGATATGTGTTCGAAGTGCCTGACTACTCAACCTCAAGGCCCTCAATTTGCTTCGAGAAGGAGTCATCAGCGTTAAGAGAGTGAAATGAGCTCTGAGGGAGGTTTGAATGGCTGGTACTATTACTGGAATTATCCAGGAGGATTGGACCTTTTTCAGGGCCACTTTTCCACATTTCTTTTTTTATCATTTCAAGTTTATCTTCGATATTACGAGGTAGGGGAGGCAGGCGCGAAGGAAGGAGGAGCATTGGGGAAGGGGAAATCGAGCTGTGGGGGGGGGGGGGGCTGGTGGGGGAATGGAGGCAGGTGGTGGGGGAAGGGGGTGGTAGGGTGGTGGAGGAGTGGTGGGTTAGGGTTATGGTTAGAGGTAGGAGTTGGGATTAGGGTTTGAATTATAGGGTTGATTAGGATTTATAACAGAAAATTAAGGTTAATGACTAACATCGGTTAGTCATTAAGGGTATTTGAGGGTACCACGTAAATTATTATTTAAACATATGGGTACCCCGTGTATTTTAAAATGTTGGAGGGTAACACGTGAATTTTTTGAAAACTCAGGGGTACTTGGTGAAAAAACTGTAAGTTTTAAGGGGTTCATGAATGTTGGCTGTGATGAAGCACGTGCAAAGCGAATTTTGTTACGTAAAAGGGATCTTTGATCCAACCAAATAAATTTCCCAAACTTATTTTTTTAAAACTAGATTAGCAACTGATTCGGAATTTAAGAGTTCAGTTGGGAATCGAGGAACCACAAATCCACCTCCTTAATTTCTTCAGAAAAAGGGTAAAAAAGAAGGTCTCCAAGGTTGTAGGACTAGTAGCTCCTCCTGCACATGCCAAAATTAGGGATAGATTCAGGTTATATGTCAATTCGCTCTTCAAACGACTCGACATCGCCGCCCTATTCATCAAATTAGGGAAAAAATTAGGTTTGGGAGAAAAGTGAAGCCCCAAGAACCCTAGATCTGGAATAATGGGAAACCAATTGGACTTGGGAGAAGGGTGAGGCCTCAAGAACCCTGGAAATTTTTCGTTTTGATATCTGAACAAATACCAGTAGAACCATCTATACGAATCTTTGAATTTCCAGCATTTTTTGTCTTCTTTTATTTTGTTTTGAGTCACCTGCTTGTGGGTACTCGAGATTTTCTGATTTCTCCTTTTGTTCGCCGGGTAATAGGTAGTGTTTTGTGGATTTGTATTTGCATGTTCTGCTTTCTCTTTCCTTTTAGACAGTTGATTGTCTTTGCTTGTTGGATATTGCAAGGACATTGCTTTTTATACTCCATGAGACTAGTAGGATGCAGAGGATTCGAGATTTGGCTTGGTTGGTAGCTTTAGATCTAGGGTTTTTTCTAGAGACTTTGGGTCTTTTTCTGGTTTTCTTTTCTCTCTTTTTCTCTCATCTTTTGCATTTGCTTTTGCACAATATCAATACAATACTGAAGAGCCTTTAATTTGTTCTTTTAGTACTTGCTTCCATCTCCTAAGTGAAGACCCAATTTTGAACCTCGCTCCAAGAGGAATTTAGTGGGATTAGGGTGAGGGTTGGGTCCAACTTTTTGAATTGTACATGATCCTTTCAAGTTAGCTTAACCATTGATAATCTTAAATCCAAAAAAAGTAAGTTTAAGAATCATTCAATTTGGTCGTAGTCATTGAGGTACCTATATTGAGGTAAGGAGTGACGGTAAATTTAGCTTAAATATATACATAAAAAATTTTATCCAACATTTTATTGAGCCAATACTTTTTTTAATAGGTTAATTGTCGATTTCGCGACCCTAAAAATACTAGTATTAAAGCTATAACTGATACCCCAAAACAAAAATTTTGGGTCTGCCAGGAATTGTCATTACAGAGTATGAGGAAGATCCAAAAATGTAGGTTGAAGAAATTCTTCATATTTTGTTGTTTGACTTTTCATTTGAAAATTTATAGGTGATTTTTTTTTTTTGATAATTAAAAATTTATAGGTGATTAACGAAGAAAGTGTAATACTTCCTCCGTTTCGTTTTAAATGTAATAAAGGTGTATTTTTTGTGAAATGTAAAATATTTCTTTGTTGCATTTAAAACGAAACGGATGAAGTACTACTTATATACCAACAAATTTTACATGCGACAAATAAAGTTCTCTTTGACGCTTTGAAGTCATATACGAGTTAGCATCCGGTCAGAAAATTAATTATGAGAAGTCGGAAGTCTCTTTTAGCAAAGGAGTCTCTATTGATCAAAGAGAAGCACTGATGGGAATTTTGAATATGAGGCAGGTTGAAAAACACGAGAAGTATCTTGGTATCCTCTCTATCTCTGGTAGATCAAAAAAAGCTGTTTTTGATTCACTTTTGGATAGAATTTGGAAGAAACTCCAAGGATGGAAGGAGAAATTGCTGTCTAGAGCGGGGAAGGAAATTTTACTCAAAAAAGTGATCCAGGCAATCTCGACTTATCTCATGGGGGTTTACAAAATTCCACACTCAGTTATTCAGAAAATTCACTCGGCTATGACTCGTTTTTGGTGGGGCAGTTCTGATGTTCACCGGAAAACACATTGGAAGAATTGGGATTCGATGTGCACCCTCAAGTGCTTTGGTGGAATGGGGTTCAAGGACCTAAAATTATTCAATGATGCTCTTTTAGGCAAGCAAGCATGTCGCTTAATCCGTGCCCCTAGCTCCCTCTTTGGGCGTGTTATGATAGGCCTGGCAAAAGCTGACCCAACCCGACAACCCAACCCGAACCCGACCTGAAAATAGCGGGTTTGGGTTGAGGTTTTCAACCTGATTAGTTAAATGGGTCGACCTGAACCCGACCTGAAAGTTAAATGGGTCAGGTTCAGGTCGAATTTTCTGACCCGGCAATGACCCGCCTGACCCGAATGATTGAACTAAAAAAAAAAAAACTTGGTGTTTGCCACTTTACCCAGCCCAAAAGATTCCCCCAGCCCAATATCTAAATTTCTAATACTAATTGGCGTTCCTTCACTCTCTCTCTTAAAGCCCCTTTCTTTCTTTCTCAACTCTCTCGCTTAACCCTAATTTCTAACGCCTCTCTCTCTCTCATTGAAATCTCTCAGTCTTTCACTCTCTCTCACAGTCTTCTTCGATTCTCTTCTTCAACATTTGATGTTCTTCGTCTCGCAAAGTCTCACAATTTGTTCTTCTTCTTCAACATCAGGTATTCTTCTTTTGTCCTTTATTTTCTTTCGTTTTTTCTGCTATTTTTTGTTATTTATGTGATTTTCGTATTTTGACCCTTTTTTTCGTATTTTGTCATTTATTTTCTGTTATTTATGTGATTTTCATATTTTGTTTTTCGTTTTTTTCGTATTTTGTCATTTATTTTTCTATGTTATTTTCTGTTTAATGTTCTGTTTTTTTTTATTTTCTATTTTTTTTGTTTAATTTTCTATTTAATGTTCTGTTTTTTTGTTTAATTTTCTATTTTTTTTTGTTTAATTTTCTGTTTAATGTTCTGTTTTATTTTTCCTGTTTAATGTTCTGCATGTCATTCATTTTCTGTTTAATTTTTTTATGCTATTTTTCTGTTTAATGTTATGTTTCTATGTTATTTTCTATTTTTCCTACCAATTAGTATTAATGTTCTGTTTTTTTGTTTAATTTTTTGTTTTTTGTTCTTTAATTTTCGGTTTTTTTGTTTAATTTTTTGTTTAATGTTCTGTTATAAATTTTTTGTTTTATTTTCTTATGCTATTTTTTTTGTTTAATGTTCTGTCATTTATTTCTGTTTGATTTTTCTATGTTGTTTTTTTTGTTTAATGTTGTTTTCTATTTTTCCTACCAAATTACCAATTTCTGTTGTTTTTCATGCTCTTTATTTATTTGTTTACTTTGGTTTCTAGTTTAATAGGGCTGATGACGACTTCAACTCTTCAAGGAGCAAATTGAGCTCTCATCAGAGGCGGAGGAGGAGATTCAACAATGTTTGTTTGAGTTGTGGACTTGTGGTTGTATAGTTTCATAAATTTTTGCTAAATTGGTTTGTAATATTGCCAAGTATGAACTTGGTTAGTTAGAATTTGGTAGAAGTATGTGAAGTATAAACCTGGTTAGCTAATACTTTGATAAAATTTCAAGGCCCAAATGCCAAGTGCCTGTCATGAACTATACAATTGTTTTGAAAAAAAAATCAGGTTATATGGGTTGGGTCAACCTGAAAAAACCGGGTTAAACAGGTTCAGGTTGACCCATTTACAACCCGTTTTAAAAAAAATCAGGTTAAACAGATCAGGTCAGGTTGACCCGATAATTTTCAGATCAGGTTAGGGTTGATGATATTGACCCGAAAATTAAAACAGATCAGGTTCAGGTTAGGGATTTTCAACCCGATTTTACTTGACCCGAACACGAACCCGACCCAACCCGACCTGATTGACAGGCCTATGTTATGAAAGCCAAATACTTCCCTACTTGTGATTTCCTGAGTGCTTCCCTTGGGCATTCAAATAGTTATTCTTGGCGAAGTATCTGGAGCTCAAAAGCGTTGATAAAGGAAGGTTTCGTTTGGAGGGTAGGGGATGGCTCTCGGATTGATTTGTGGAAGGACCCTTGGGTTGTTGATGAGAGTGGCCGCTTTCTAACTAGTGATCAACATGCTTCGCTCTCTAAAGTGTGTGATTTGATTGATCATGATCTTATGGAATGGAAGGTAGATGTTATTGAGGCTACATTTAATGAAAGGGATGTTAGATGCATTCTTGGCAGTTGGCACCCCACTTAGTCATTATGATCTGCAAGATGAGATCACTTGGGCTCTCACAAAGGATGGTCATTATTCAGTGAAGACTGCTTACATGTTTGGGAAAGGAGGTAATCTTGATCTTTTTCATCAAGCATGGATTGATATTTGGAGTATGAAGGTTAGCCCTAAGGTACGTCATTTTCTTTGGCGCCTTTGCACTCTTACTCTTCCGGTTCGTACTCTTTTGAAAAAAACGTCACATGATTGAGAGCGACCTTTGTCCTTGGGGATGTGGGGAGCCCGAAACACCCATCCATGCTATTTTCTCTTGCTCTCGGTGGCATGCTTTGTGGAGAGAGAGTGGCTGTGAGGTGTTGTGGGGTGCGGACAGTAGCACTAATTTTTGTGATCTTATTGTGGGTTGGAGGGAGATTGATGATAGCTTAAAAATCAAGGGTGCTTTTCTTGCCTGGTGCATTTGGGGGGAAAGGAATAATTTGGTTTTTAATCAAAAAACTACTCCTCACAAGATCCTCATGGACCGTGCTGAGAGAATTGCGAAAGATTATGGGATGTATTCGGACAACATCTACCCACGCCATTTGGCTGCTGCTGTGGCGAGCCCTCATCAATGGATGGCCCCACTTTGTGGCTCTTTTAAACTGAATGTTGATGCCTCTTTGATGGTTGATGGTTGGGTGGGTCTGGGAGTTGTTGCGAGGGACTCAAATGGTGATGTTCGGTTTGCTGCCACTTGTCGAGTAAGAGCGTTTTGGACCCCCGAGCTTGCTGAGGCAAAAGCTATCATTCTGGGGATTCGGCTAGGGAAGCAATTTGGGCTCCAAGATGTGGTCATAGAGTCGGACTGCCAAGTAGTGATCCGCCGCCTTGGAAAAAATGCCTCCTCCCTCTCCGAGCTTGATGTTTTTCTCCATGATATTTTCTCTTCTTGTGTTTATTTTAAATCCATTAGTTGGTCACATGTGAAACGTGACGGGAACTTTATAGCTCACCATCTTGCAAAAATAATTCCTTTCGGGAATGAACAAATATGGGAAAACCACGTTCCTTCTGAAGTGGCGCCCTATGTATTGATGGACAAATTGTCTTTGGAGTAATAGAGCTTCCTTTGTTTCCCCTCAAAAAAAATATAAGAGTGTGATTAATTTGATCATGGTTATTTCACATACACATATGTAATATATTGTTCGCATTTACACTTGCTAATATTCGATCAGTTTCATGCTCTAAGCTTTGCTTGTTCATATGATGCGAATTTGAATAATATTTGAATTTCCTATTATAATCTAATTGAATCTTAGTGCCATGTTGCACATATAATTTAATAGCTTAGCTTGAAATAGTCATCAAATTTGGTCCCCTCCATTTTAATATTATGTGGTACTCAAGTATAAACTAACTCAAGTATTCAACCATTAGGTCATTCCATGAGAAAGAAGGCATTTCTTAGAATATACTCAACATATGCATAACGCATAAACTAATCTTAAATTCTAACACAATACTCTGCTAATTTAATATTATCTAGGATTAAGGACTGGAGTAGTTGCATCCGTACTTTTAGTTTGTACTTGGGTACTTGTCTAGTGGTACAAATTTCATTTTCTAAATATATTGAATTTTTCCACCTATAGGAGAAAACTCGCATATATATTGAATATTACTAGTTTGAGTGCACTCATAGGATCGTAGGACTTGCAAATAGCAATCATACGACATTACAAGTTTACAACCATTCTTCTTTAGTGGCCTTCTAGGATTTTAATCATTAATCAATATATCTATACTAATATATTAAAAGGCGTTTTTGAATAAGAAATTGTATCACATGACGTTCTGTCTTAATGTTTATTTCATGTACTCTATATACAATTTTAAAAATTGGAAAATACATATATAAGATTTGTTTCAATAATGTGTATTTTTGAATTATTATTTTTTCGTAATTTTTATTAATAAGAAATTAATTATTAATGTTTAAATTTGTATATTGAAAAATGTGTAAAATGCAAGTGAGTAGTTTTTCATGAAACACGGGGAGTGTAAGGTTAATTTTAAACTAGTTTTTAGTCCGGATGATGTCCAGGGTTATTAACATTTTCATGTTAAAAATATCATTTAATGTTGCATAGCTTATTGATTAGCTGTGTATGAAAACTGACAATAAAATGATTTATTGTAGATCAACTATAAGTAAAAATAAATAAATGAAGTCTTCAAACTCCTATAAAAGTAGAAACACTATAAAGTAGAGAGAGAAGAAATATTTATCGCAAAATATAATCTAGAAATTGATGATAAGATAAAAAAACGGGGCATATCATTGTCCTAAAAGGGTATAACAGTCACTACAAATTGATAAATGAATAAATTTAAAATTCCCACCATCTCAAAATAATTTAGACACTTTTTTTCCTTTTTTTTTCCAAATTAATAATCTAAACACGTCTTATATGGTAACGTTCAGCTATTATTATACGAGTATTAATTTCCTAATATCGATTTTTTAATAATTTAAAATATCATTTGATAACCACACAACAACCTATCGGGCTATCGTCTTAAACAACATGTTTTAATAAATATTTAAATTTTTATAGGACATATGGAATAAGATTATAAGAGGGAGGGATACCCCTTGTCCCTTGACCTAGATTGAAGTAACGTGCTTCTAAACTAATTTGAAGAACTTGGAGTTGAACGGATGGGGTTGTTGCTAATTGCCATGTGCATCTCCATAATGTGAGATTTCGTGATTGGTGATTGGTGATTGGATTGGAGATGCTGAGCTAATTATGCTAATTATTGATTTTTTTTATCAAAGAAAGAAAATTTAGACCAATCTTTTGTCGCGGATCGGAGTCAACTTAAAATATCCTTTTGTATCAATAGGAAAAAATCAACATCATGAGAAGGAAAGAAAAAAAGGGAGAGTTGTAATCATGACCCTTAGAAGCAATGAAATCATATGTTTTATTACATTTCCTTCCAATATGCTAGTTATTGATTGATCTTTTGGGTTATGCATGGGTTGCAGAATAATTTAGATTTCATTAAATTAGTGAGTTAGGTAAAGGAAGTGACCGAGATGAAGTTATTAAGTGAAGTATATATGATAAGTACATAAAATTTGGTATACGCCTATGGTTTTTTTTTTCTAAGTTGGTAAGATGAAAGATACTACTGAATCGGTACCCCGTACAGGTACGACCAATCAAGTTTGCAGGTCAGACTCTTTGGAGGGAGGGAGATGGTAAGGGAAACTTCACCCCCAAAAAGCCCCTAATGAGATTTGATCCCATGACCTTAAAGTCATGAGGCCAAATCGTTAAAGCCTTGCTTGGTGCCTATGGCTTGTTATATGTAAAGTAGGATAATCCATCTATTGTGTACTATCTCTAATGAATAAAAAGCTTTTTAAAGATATTTAAATAGTAGAAGTATTAATTTCTAACAAACCTTAGCTTTTTTTTACCAACTTTACTAGGCTTAAATTGAATTAGTTATTAATGAGCTGAATTATCTTAATTCATTAAACAATGTTAAGTTTATTCCTACAGTTTAGTGACATTTTTTGGAGTGCATTTACTACACACTCGTCTATACCATGTCCATGTGCTTGTTACACCTAATGCTACTTTTTTGCTTATTTGCTCGATTGGAGCTTTCATCAATCTTCATTTGTTGTTTATTTGTAGTTTTTCAAATGAGTAATTAATGAGCAAAAAAATAGTAATGAGTGTATCATGCTCACGGTACACCATGATGTATGATAAAAGTTGTTAGTATTGTGTGTATCGATTCATAACTCAATAGAATATTTTTGGTTGAAGAATCTATTATCGACAAATTGTAAGAAGTATAATAAGTTATTGTAAGATGTTTTCAGCGAATAACCCATAAGATGGAAAGGTTTTCCTAATTCGACAATATACTATTTAAGTCTGCTCATAATTTTTGTATTTTACTATACATAATTTTGATGTGGACTCCTCTCTTTGTGCTTAATTAGCATCAATTCTCTTCCATTGAAAACACAAATGGGGGACCGACATTACCTAAATTCTCCACTTATGCATAATTTAGGCAAGATCCTCGACCTAATTTCTATACTGATTAATGTGATAAGAATAGGCAAAGATGAAGTATGTTATAAGGATCCAGCACACTATGGTGACATACTGACATCAATGCATTTTGGAAGAGTGGAAAAAGACTTTGACAAGATTTTTTTTTCTTTTTAGAAAAAAACAAAAAAAAAAATCTCTCAAGATAGAATCCTTAGTCTATCTAACATAACGCGAAAACATATCTATAGTAGACTAAAGATCAATGTTTTCACCAATTCTTATAAAAAACGGTCTCACATTAGTGTTAACATGAGACCAACTGATGTCCTGCTGATATCACGCGTGTGAATCATACCAACATTGGTATTAGTTAAGCACTTGAACCTATTAGTTATGTTAACCTTAAATTACTTTTGGATAAATTAGTTAAGCGCTGAAATATACTTAGCTTCCTCCGTTTCAAAATAGTTGCATCGTATTCCCTTTTCGGCAATGTCATAATAGTTGCACCATTTCCTTTTTTGGTAAGCTTTCATGGTTCGAATTACCTTTTTGCCCTTACTATTAACTTCTAATATTAATGATTCACCTACTAACCATTCCCTCCAATTTATTAATCTCACCAATCATTATTAAATCTACCCACCTTATATCCCCATTACACGTACCTTTTAAAAAGAAAATCAAATGAACTATTTTCCTTCCCTCGAATTTACTGAAATAAGAAAATCTAGAAACATCTAGTCTTGGTTCTTCAACTTCAAGAATCCTAAAACTTTGATCCTCTCTATTTCGATCTTCTCTCCTTCGATCTATGGAGAATTTGCTTATTCAATCCGCTATGCGTCATTGTTCTGAGCTTTGATCTACTCATTTCACTCTTCAAGAACCCTATAAACCGTCGATAATTTGCAGATTTTTTCGAGATCTTTCTCTTTCTCTCTATCAAATTTTCATCTATATATGGATCCGTACTACTATCGTTATTCTTCTGAAAGTGATGATGAATACGTAAACTTCGCCCAACTTTTCCGAACACTTCTCTCCCCTCTCAAACCTAATTCGCCCAACACCAACACTCCTCTCCAGCAACAACCCACTCCTTCCTCCCTCACCTCGTCGTCTTCGAGAACATTCAATTGAAACGTCCATCTTCCTTCCTCCCTAAATCAAGATTTTGGTTTTTGCTCGATTTTGGCTTTTAGCTCGCAATTATGAACTCTCTTCGTCGGATACGTCAAACGAGTACAATTGTCAATCTTCACTGGCGTTGCATTCATCAAGGAAGGTGAAACCAAAAGCCCACATCTTCCTCGCATTCGTCGAGGATGGTGTCACGTTCATCTTCCTCGATGGCCCACAACTTCCTTGCTTGATTTTGGCGAGAACATTCATCGAGGAAGGCGAAAACCAAAAGCCTACACCAGATTTTCTTCATCAGTGAAAATGAGTTTGTTTTTGTTCAAAAATGTGTTCATTTTGTAATTAGGGTTCATTTTGTAATCGGGGTTTGTTTGTTTTTATTATGATTATTTGCTGCAATTTTCGCTTTCCTTTTTATTTTGTATTTCGTGATTTTGTTTGATGTAATTTTTAGTTTCGGTTTTCATAATTTTTAATTTCGTTTGGTTGTAATATTTAATTTGTTGGTTGTAATTTTGATTTTTTGCTGCAATTTCGTTGGTTGTAATTAGGGTTCGTTGGTTATAATCTCCTTTCTATTTCATCGTTTGCTCTGTTTAATTTCATCTCGTTGTTGGCTTTGGCGTCGTTTGCTCTATTAATTCCTATGCTGTGTTAAGAATAAGTTAAGACAGCTAAGAATAGTCTCGTCATTTGCTCTGTTAAAAATTGGAAGTCCACACCAAAAGAGATGGAAGTTGAAAGCCACATATCGAAAATAAAGAAAATTGGAAATTTGGAACTGCATACAAAGTACGGTCAATTGTGCTTTGTATGCAGTGCTTTTTTTTTAATAACCCAATCTACTTATCTGATGCGGTTATGGAAACAAACTGGATCAGTTAAGTCCTTTAACTGACCCGGTTCTGTGCCATGACCGAATCAATATAATCAATTCCTAACTGGTCTGGTTTAGAACCGGATTGGCTTTATACATAATTGTTGTGAGCCCATCCGATCCGGAACAAAACCGTATATGTAAGTGCGATTTTGACCGGATTTGATGGGCCTTTTTCCACTAGTGTACGGTGGGAACCGCGAGTTGCTGATGCTCGAGCTGTGTTGAAGGGTGTGCGATTAGCAAAGAGGGTGGGTGTTAGGAAGCTGATTGTGGAGAGTGATTGCCTCCGAGTGGTTCATGCCCTTAAGCTTAAGTGATCTGGTTCTAGTGAATTTTTTTTGCTCGTTGATGATATTTTAGCATTAGTTAGTCATTTTAACGTTGTAGTTTGATCTTTTGTCAAACGTTCGTTAAATATGGTGGCTCATATGCTTGCTCATCTCCAACCTGTGTAGTTTGGCTATAGGTAGTGTTGGGTTGATGATATCCCGAATATTGTTACTCGCTATGCGGGGTTTGATTTATTAAAGTAATTACCTCTATTGAGGTTCCCTTCCATAAAAAATTATTCCTTAACTATTAATGTCGAAAAAGCAAAAAAAGAAAACTTTATTAAACAGAAAAACTATATAAAAAAAGGTTGAATTAGTAATGCAGTTAATACTCTTTCACTATTTATTGTCACTCTATCTCCTAAAATTAGTTTTTTTTCCCATAAAAATTTACTCCAATACATAAACACTCTTTACCTTTCTTTTAGATTCTATTAACCTTAATGTCCGTACAAAAATAGAATCAGTCACTATAATATGTGACGAAGGGGTAAAAGTTAAAGGGGAACCACTAGACTCACGAGTAGTTTAGCTTTTCTGATCAACTACACTCTAGAAGGTGCTACTAATTAATGTTAGTAGTGATTAGTGATTACAAAATGGACTAGATACAACCTTCCCCACCAAAAACTTGTACTCTTTGATGTACCACCAAATATTGACTAGCATCCACCACTCACCCACTTGCCTTTATTTTATAATCTATACCCTCTAAAAGCTAAAGTATACTATATCTGTTTATATTTGATTATTTCTAGTATGGGATTTTAGATTGTTGTCATTTTCTCTCTTATATGACTTATCTTACCTCCCCAGAATAACAACTGCAAATATTAAACTCAATTTTTTTCTATTTGAGTGAGGCTTGTACCTAAGAAAGGTCGTTTATAAGTACGGCACTATCTTTTGAGAAGGAGAAAAGAATAATTATCAAACACCTAAATTTCTTTTTCTTTTTGCCACAGTTTCAACTCATGTGATAAGAACATCAACCGCCCAAAATAATCTTAGTTTTGTCAATATATGATTTACGTTAATTATGAAATTTTTTTTCTGGTGCAAACATTAATAATGAAGTCGATGGTTAGTTGATACCATTATTAATAAATTATGATAATGGTAAGAAATGTATACTTAATCATGTAAGACAAATCTAGCTGATGATGGTAATTTAGGAAAATGATTGTCGAATACCAAGTTTTTTTTAAAAGTTTATTGGCAATTTAATACCATTACTAAAATGACATTACGTGGTAAGTACTTAGTCGATTTTTACTTACCAAGATGAATTAAGGGAATTTTTTTCCTATATATTATCAAAAGGAGTTTTAATTCCTTCTATATGTCGAAGTTAAAAAATAATTCCATGCATATCGTCCATGTAGGACAACACTGAAAAAGGTAGGAAGAAAGCGTAAGAATCGTTATTAGACTAGTCTCTTTGTTGGTACGGAGTTTCCTTGTGCTTCAGATAGGGACAAAGCTCGAAATTCCCCAACGAATGAAGTAAAGACAATGAACAATTTTTTTTTTAATTTTTGGCAAAACAAACCGCTATTTAGAGACTAGATAATGGTTATAATAAAACAAAGCGCCCCTTAGAGAAGCGGACAACAAGAGGAACCGCTGCTAAAATAGCGGTTTAACTAGTATTTTACCCCAAATGATGTCTTGGTTAGTTACAATTATCAAATATATTATTCATAAATTTTATAATTGATTCTATCAGCTTTTTGTAATATTTCGTCTAGTACGAAATTGAAAAATGGATGTTATGTCATGATAAGATGTTCGGAAAAAACTTCCAAGGAATTGGGGATAAAATTAATAATTTCAATGGAATTTGGGTAAGCTAAACTCCCACATTTCATTTCAAGGTTCATGTGTTCGAATCCTAGTAACTACA
Source organism: Beta vulgaris subsp. vulgaris (assembly GCF_026745355.1). Taxonomy (NCBI): domain Eukaryota; kingdom Viridiplantae; phylum Streptophyta; class Magnoliopsida; order Caryophyllales; family Amaranthaceae; genus Beta; species Beta vulgaris. Next base: position 2,299,912 of record NC_079208.1, read on the forward strand.
TATTTTTAATATTTTTTATTGAGTTTATAAACATGCGTATTAGAAGCTTGAGAAGTTAAGAGTGTCACATGACACCGTTCTTTTAATAGGAACGCCTTTTAATATATTTGTATAGATAATTTATTTCTAATTATAAATGGAAATTTAGCAACGAAAAATAATTTGTTTCTAACTAGAAGTGGAAATAATAGGATTCATGGTTAAAATAATTATATATGTTGCTATATGCAGCATACCAATTTTAGTAGTTACTCCCTCCGTTTCCTAAAGATATTCCCTCTTTCCGTTTAAGTGCGTTTCCAAAAGATCTTCCCTCTGTTACTTTATTCCTTATTTGGAACTTTTTTCTCCTTTTTACCCTCTCATGTCCCTATCATATGGTCCACCATTACATTATTAATTCAATTTTACTCATTTCTCTCTCATACTTTAACCCCTTTTTATTTGTTTATTTATCTTCACCCCTTTCTCTCTCCTACTTTACCCACCCCACACAAATGGATCATCCTTGGTATCTGTAGGAACAGTAACAAGGAAGATCTTTAGGAAACGTAGGGAGTATATAACCACGACCTTGAGTAGCGGTTTATGTGAGACACCACACGCAACCCTTCTGTTTTGCCTTTACTGGCTGAAGTACCATAATACATAGTGAAACCGCTACTAAGAGTAGCGGTCATGTTTAATGAACCGCTTCTCAATGTAGCATTTTTCTTTTCCCTTAACCAGTACTGGAATTTGTAGCTCATTGTGGTTAACTGCTACCTTGAATATCGATTTTGCTTAAGTACAAGAAATACTAAATTTTTGACATGCTTTCCTACATGAACAATATGCAGGAAATAAATTTTAACATCGGTGTATAGAGGAGTGCACTCATGGTACACCCGGGTGTACCATGAGCATGGTACACCCAGGTATTTTTGTAATAAATTACAACTTCAGGGGCATATTTGTGATTCTGCATACTCTCTCTCCTCTTCATTTTCCGCATGTTCTTCTCTTCTGCGTGATTTCACAGCCATTTTTTCCGGCAATGTTGTCGGGCTTGTCGCTGCTCATTTCCGACGGCGGTGACCGTTCAAGTCTTCGTCATTTTTATCGTAGTCGTTGTTTCAGGGCTCATTTCTCTCAATTCTTTCTCTCTCTTCTTTCTTGCTCTTCTTTCTCGTCGGAAACATAGAAATCAAAACTTCCACGATCTGAAATTCGCGAAATGATGATGATGGGGCGAATGAAATTCCACGATTTGAAAGTCGACATATCTAAAATTTGCGAAACAAAAAGAAACGAGTTGAAATTCGTCGATTTGTTCAATTTCTCATTGTTGCTCATTTGATTTGTTTTTGTTGTTTTGCTCATTGTTGTTCATTTGTTCAATTGATCTGTTGTTGTTGTTCTGTTGTTGTTGTTTCAATAATTCTCTCTCTCCTCCTTCCTTCCAAAAACAACAATGGAGATCTAAAATTCGCGAAAAAAAAAAGAAATTTCCAGATCTGAAAATTGAGGAAGAAGATGATGAGCAAATGACAAAGTTTACTTATTTGGGTAAAAGTGTGCTCATTTTCTTAAATGAGTAGAAATGCTTGCTCATTTTGCTCATTTTGCTCATTTTACTCATTTGCTCATTTACTCATTTGTTCATTTTGCTCATTTGCTGAAAATAGCCTTGGATGTACCATGAGCATGGTACACCCAGGTTTACTATAAAGATTCTCGTGTATAGAGGGAATTAAAACCCCTTTAACAATATCTAAAAATAAAATTTTAAATTAAGAAGCAAGATTGTTGAATTTTGTCCTAATTTCGACTTGATTTTGGCTTATTTACTAAATATCTTTTTTTTTTCGCATCCAACCCTTCCCCTTTTAGTACTCTCTTTCACATTCCACGGACATGTAGACAAAGCTCTCGTAAGGCCTTTACTAGCAAAAAGAAAATTCACAGGAAAATAATTACATTATGGGGTGTTTGGTAAATGGCTTTTTGCTTGGTTTTTAGTTTTTTAGTTTGGTCAAACAACCAAAAATTATGTTTGGTTTGTGGCCTTTTTTGTTGGCTTTTAAGCCGACTTTTCAGCCAAAAGCCAAAAGCTACTCCAAGTAGCTTTTCTTCTTTGGCTGTTGGCTTTTTAATAATAAAATTACATATATACCCTTACGGCATAAGTTGGATGAAAAAAATCCATGCCCATAATGGCCATTTTATAGTTTAACAGCCAACAACCAAATACAATTTTACCAAACATGTTTATAAAATAAAAATGGTCAAACAGCCAACACAAACAACCAATACAAACAACCAGTCAAACCAGCCACACAAAACAGCCACACAAAGCAGCCAACAGCCAACCGCCAACCGCCAACCGCCAATTACCAAACAAGATAAGGCCTATATGTGAAAATCATGACTTTTCTTAAATAAAAAGACCTAACTAGGTCCCATTCTTTTGGATTAAGAGAATCTGAACCGATTTGAGAGAGAGTAAAATACAAAGAGTAAATAAACAAAACGAATCTGAACTGAATTTTTAATTAAATCTAAAAAAACAAAGCTTTAATATCATTTTATTTGAAATAAATGTCATTTATTTTAGAGATGTACCAAAGGCAACTACCACATTTTTTGAATTTAATGGCTGCATCACTATTCAATATTCTTGTTGTCAACTTTCAAATGTAAATTAGTTATTAGGCCAGGGCTATGCCCGGGGTAAAAAAAAAATATCTATTGATGTAATAATTTTATAATTTATGATAATATAACACTAAATACAACTTAGTCTAGTGCTTAAGACTTTAATATATGTACTTGAGGTCTCGGGATCAAATTCCTATACTATGCAATTTCTAATTTTTTTATTGTACATGAATTACATGAACTAAAATTCCCTAGGGAGAGCGCCACGTGGCACAATTTCTTGTTTATGCACTCCTTTTAATAGAAAATCCTATTACTTAGATTTTTTTTTGTTTTCACTAAAAAAAACAACTCGTATCCTTCTCAGTGGATCATTGCTTTCGGGAGGCCAACCGTGCAGCGGATTTCATGGCTCATAGAGGGCATTCGGTGAATTCGCTTTTGTATTGTTTCCCTCCTTTTGATGTTGATTTCTCTCTTCTCATCCGTAAAGATGTTTTAAGTTGGCCTTCGGACTAGGAGCCTTTCCTAAGTTTTTCTTTCCTTTTCAAAAAAAAAAAAAAAACTAAAAATTAACAACTTTTTTTTTTTACTCCTGCAATAATATCACTGTAATGTTGGTCCCATTTATACACCTAATGCTAATAGCATTAAAAAAAAAAGAAATGGGCCTTATCAAAGAAACTTATGTTGGCAGGTTATAATGCACTATAAGCTATCAAAATATTACTCCACCATCAATATTTATTATTACTATATGCGTAAAATTCAGAGTTAAGGGGTAATAAAGTAATTTCAAGTAGTGATATTACGTACGATAAGGTGCACTTCAAATTGTCCTTTCCTTCCCCAAATAAACTCTCCCCCCAATAACAACCGGTCCAGTAGTTTAATAACATCTGGGGAAACTTTTTTCCTTTTTTTTTCTTTTACTTTTGTGTCTTAATTACTAAATTACCCTTGCTATTATTCTTTATTTACTTACTGTCCTTCCGTTGTCCTTATTCGTACGGGACTTTCTTTCTTTGTCCCCTTCATATTGGAAAATACAAAATTGCCCCCTGCTATGTTTTGATTCCTTACTCCTAAGCTAAGTCGTAAAGCCAACAACTGTGTGACGTTGCAACTCGATGTGTATGGTATCTCGTTTTTTATTTACAAAAATTATTAAATGAGGTGGTCTAATTTTAATATAAAAGTAGACCTAGTAACTAAATAGATTAAACTAGTGACCGAAATAAATTAACCTAGTCACTATTGGGCTTTAATATTGGGCTTTAATATTGGGCTTCACATTGCCTAATTTTAATTTAAAAGTAGGCGGTCTCTTACAAGACAAACTCTTTTTATTTGGAAAATTTGTCAAAATAAAAAAAACTACTTTAAGAAAATAACTTTTTTGTGAAAATTTTTGTGAAAAAGAGTTTTGAAAGATTAACTTTTAAAGCAAAATTATTTTAAGAAATTATCTTTTTTATTAGAACCCGACTACTGACCATTTTTTTTGAAAAAAAAGTAAAAAAAAGTACAGAAGGAAAATAGGTTCCGAGTATATTTGTAACTAGTATTTTCTCCGTCTCTTATTAATTTTTGCTTTTTTTAGTTGTCTCTTACTTCCTTCTTCACATAATTCAATATTACTTTTTATTCTTTTTTTTTTCATAGGAGTTAAGGAGAATGAAGGGGTTATTATTCATTCGAAGAATGGAAAGAGTTAGGGAAATAAGATTCTACAGGAAATGAATGAAAAGACCAAAAAGTTGGAAGAAAAAAGGATTTTATAGCATGAAATTAGCTAAGCATTATTTTATTCGAACAAATATAGAACCAGAATGGATGATTTTGTGTCTACTACCAGTTTTTCCTCCCCAATTAAGACCGATCACTCAGATAGACGGACGTAAGTTAATGAAATATGATTCTCAAATTTTTTTATGACGTACTTGTCTTAGAAATACTTTCCCATTTTCTTTTTAATCTACACACCTTACTTTATGGTTTGTTTCTTTGTTCCGAAAATGACCAAAAAACTTGCTTGGCTCGGCCCGAAATTGTGGGCTATGTTGCGAGAATTTCCGCTCACGGCTTAGCCCAAAATGGGCCACTTTTTTTAGGCCAAGTACGATTAGGTCCAACCCATAATCACCTCTAGCTTAAATACTTAATAAATAGCTTTGGGGTTTGTTCTCTTCGACACAAAACAATTGAGTTGAAGTGATTGCAACTAAGTTGAGTACAGTTGAATTGAACTGAATTGATTGCAACTGAGCCAAACTGAATTAAATTATAACCACATAGCGAAAAAACAACTTTTTACAATTACGAGGTGTTTATTCGAATATGAAATCGAATCTTGAAAATAAAAATGATAATTGAATCTAAGCTGAATCAAACTAAACAGAAAATAAGTTGGAGAAAACAAACATCGATCTACATAAAATAATGATCTACTTAGTTTAAATGAAATAAATACAAAGGGCAATATTGTCCAAAAAGCAAGACGACAACTTAATGACCTAACTTTAGAAAAAAGCCAAAAGGGACAGCCTTGTAATTACAAACCATTTTAAAATTTTCAATACTACTGTAGTTATAACCTTTCTTTCCACTCACTCTCTCTCTATCAAGTATCAACTACCCATATGCATATCTGATAATCTCTTAATTAATCTCTCTCTACAATATGAATATATGAATATCCACCTTAATCTGTTAACCGTTAACTCTCATTTCATTTCTCTCTTACTCTAACCACTCTCATTTTCTCTCTCTTAATTTCTTCTCTCTCTCTTCATCCGCCATTAAAGAGCTAAGCTTCAAAATGAAGAAGCAAAAATCAACAATGGTGGAAACAAATCTCTTCGATCTACTAAGCGAAGAAATCATCTTCATCATCCTTGATTACCTCAACCATAACAATCCACAAGATAAGAAATCATTCTCTTCAGTATGTAAATCGTTTTACTCTATCGAATCTAAACATCGAAGAACCCTAAAACCTCTTCGTTCTGAACATTTACCTTCAATTCTTACTCGTTTTCCTCATATTTCGATTTTAGATTTAACTCTTTGCCCTAGAATCACCGATTTTTCTCTCTCTATTATTGCTTCAACGTGTGCTAAATCTCTCCGATTCATCGATTTGTCGAGGTCCAAGTTTTTCTCCGGGAATGGATTGGCGATTTTGGTCGCGAATTGTAGGAATTTGACGGCGTTGGATTTGACAAATGCGACGGAATTGCGTGACGCAGCTGCGGCGGCGATTGGCGAAGCGAAAAATCTGGAGAAGTTGTGGTTAGGGAGGTGTAAATTGATTACTGATATTGGAATTGGATGTATTGCTGTTGGTTGCCCTAAATTGAAGATGATTAGCTTAAAATGGTGTTTAGGAATTGGGGATTTAGGCGTTGAGTTGGTTGCTGTTAAGTGTAGAGAGCTTCGGAGCTTGGATCTTTCCTATTTAACGGTATAACTTTTTTCCTAATTACTTGAATTTTTTGAATTTTTTTTGAATTTTTAGTTGAAAGAATTTACTTGATCAAATCTTTCATATAGAGTAATACTACTGTCTATTTGTTTTGAGCTAATGTTATTTTGTTTTGATTTATGGAAAATGCAAATATAATTAGTTTTTTTTTGAGCTCATTAATGGTGTATGTTTTGTTGTGGGATTTTGTTGGTGTGTAGAAATGTTAGAAAGATGATTGTTTATTTGATATTGTATTGGAATCTGATTTAAACTTTTTGTGTGAAGGGTGTAATGACTTTTGTGGCATATGCTTTTTCTGGAGTATTCCGGTGATATTGACACATTTGGTTTGTAATTTCCGCACTGGAATCTGTTTAGGTTGGTATTTTCCATTGGTGATGAATGATGAGATAGATGATCCCCCTTTTTTTTTTTTGCTGAGAATATCGAAAGTTTTTTGATAGGTAAAGGTGATCATTGATATTGAGCAGTACATTTACAATTCTATTGCATGAGGAAGTAGATTTTTATGATGCTTTCAGGGAAATAGTTTGGGAATTTTCAATATAATGTTGTCGATTATTTCGAGCGAAATTGTCAAGATATGATAGGCTGCTTGATGAATAGCATTTCAAAGCTGATTGTACTGATTCTTCTTGATGCAGATCACGAGTAAATGTTTACCAGCTATATTGAAGTTACAGTACCTTGAGGAATTGATTCTCGAAGGATGCTATGGGATTGACGACGATAGCCTCACCCTTCTGAAGCAAGGGTCCAAGTCACTGAAGGTATTGCTACTTGCATGGCTTCTTTTTATGATTTGGGATTTTCTAAAGTTGCCATACTTTTGAAAAAGTTTTCCATTTCTTTGTACGCATTTCTGATAGCTTGGACCGATTGAGAGTGACTCGTAATTAGTCTTAAACACTTGGTTTCGATTGGATTGATATCCTCTATTCTTGGCTACACCCCTTCAGAAAAGAGGTTGGGTTTTATGTAGCCATGTACGGGAACATAAGCTCTCATACTCGTCGTTGCGAAAGAAGAAAGCTTACCCAAGTTTCCTTCTGTAAAGAAATTATAGTGTTTTCTATATTAGGTGCCTTATGAAAGAAATACGTTTTCCTTATTGATCTGCATGTTTTCTCTGTTGTAGACTTTTGACATGTCAACTTGCCACAACATTTTTCCTTTGAAAGAGGTCAAGCTTTATGTAGCCATGTAGGGGAACATAATTTCTCATTCTTATTCTTGAAAAAAAAGTTGACATTCGAGTTCCTTTTCATAGTTTGCTCTTTGTTGGGTGCCATATGGAAGGAGAATCTTTGTCCTTATTGATTGGCATTGTTTTCCCTTTTGTAGACTCTTGACATGTCAAGTTGCCAGAATGTGAGCGATACAGGCTTGTCTTCATTAACAAGCGGGACTGGCTGTCTTCAGCAACTGACATTAGCATATGGTTCTCCTGTAAGATTTTGGATTCCTCTTTGTTTATTTATTTATTTATTTAATAATATATGTTGGTCATCTGTCCTGTCCCTTACCATGTTTGTATTTTCAGGTCACTCTTGACCTTGCTCGTAGTTTGCAGAGGCTGTCTAAACTGCAATCCATCAAACTAGATGGTTGTGTAGTTACATGTTCTGGTCTTCAGGCCATTGGTAATTACTGTGCTTCATTACGGGAACTGAGCCTGAGTAAATGCTCTGGCGTGACTGATGAAGGCTGTCTTCCTTGGTTAAGAAACAAAAGGAGCTCCGAAAGCTAGATATTACATGTTGTCGGAAGTTAACTTGTGTATCCATTGCCCAGATTGCGTATTCTTGCGCGTTTCTCACATCTCTGAGGATGGAGTCTTGTACTCTGGTTCCTAGAGAAGCCTTCGTTCTTATAGGTCGGAGATGCCATCTTCTGGAGGAGCTTGACCTTACTGATAATGAGATAGATGATGAAGGTTTGTTGATTGCATTTTGTGGTTGAATTTTATGAATGCTATAATTCAGTGAGCTTACAGCTTCTTTTTCTATGCAGGTCTAAAGTCCATCTCCAAGTGCTCAAAACTATCGATTCTTAAACTTGGAATCTGCTTGAATATAACTGATGAGGGGCTGAGTTATATAGGCAATCGCTGCTCTAAGCTTGTGGAACTTGACTTGTACAGGTTTGTGGATTATGCATTTTCATTTAACTGTTGTTCATCAAAGTTTAGGTGCTGTACAGTTCTTAGACCAGTTGTGTGCTACACGTAGTAAAGAAATTAAGATGGTTTACATGAATCAAAAGTATAGAGCTAGTATAACAGAAAACACACAAATACCATGAGAAGGAGAATTCAGGTCATAGCATGCGCTATTGACACTTGCCTTAGCTTTGGTCTTCTCATAGGACTGCTCATTCTTGTCTCGTCCTCTCCTAGACAGCCATGATAAATTGTATTATAGGAAAAAAAAGTACATGAGCAGTGAATTCTTTCACTAGGACAAACCACTGATATCTTTTCTAAATATAAAAGGCTAATAGATGAAATTTAAGTAGAATGAAAATTGATTGCTGAGAATTTCTTATTAGATAACTCATCCATGCCTATGAAGTATATGAAAGAGAAGGCCCCTGTGGATGAATTTTGTGTATTTTATCACTTATAGAACTTGCTGGGTTATAAGGCGTGTGATTATTGTATGTTCACTTCTCATTCTAATAAGCCAACTTGAGTACTAATTAGTGGTCATGTTTGTCTTATGCTATACTTCATATTCATTGTGCCTATTCTTGTCTAATTACAAGTACAATTTCCTGGACCAGATCTATGGATATTACAGATTCAGGCATCACAGCCATTGCCCGTGGTTGTCTTGTTCTAGAAATGATCAACATATCATACTGCAAAGGCATCACAGATGCTTCGTTGATATCGATGTCAAAATGTGCAAACTTAAACACATTAGAATGCCGAGGATGTCCTCTTATAAGTTCTCTAGGCATAGCAGCTATTGCAGTTGGATGTAAGCACCTCACTAAGTTGGATATAAAGAAGTGCTACAACATTAATGATTTTGGAGTTCTACCTCTTGCTCATTTCTCTCAGAATCTTAAAGAGGTATCTTTATCTGTCCAACTTGTTGTAAATCTTTGGACTTGAATTATTTATTCCACTCAATCGGTATATAAACTATTGATCTAACGAGTGAACCTGATGGATCCTCTACAGATTAATCTGTCATGCACATCAATCACAGACGTTGGCCTGTTGTCCCTTGCCAGCATAAGCTGTTTACAGAGCATGATCATATTGCACTTGAAAGGATTGAGCCCAAGAGGTCTAGCAGCAGCCTTATTAGCCTGTGGAGGGTTGACAAAAGTTAAGCTTCACTCGTCATTCAAATCTTTGCTTCCACAACCACTTTTTGAACATCTAGAAGCACGTGGCTGTGTGTTCCAATGGAGAGAGAAAATGTTTCAGGTAAAGTTAATTATTCATCAGCTTCGTGATCTGATATTAAATCTGAAAATTTTGAGATTGTTTACTTCAATTTCAGCTTTTATAATGGTGAACCTTCTAGTCGTTGGTATAATAATTTGGCAGTTATTTGATGATAAAATTTTCTTAAATTTTTAGTCAAGGAGTTTTAAGATGAAGTTTCTTCATTTGAATCAGTTTTCAAGTGAACTGGAAACAAAGATTTGAGAACTTGAGATTCAGTCCTATTGAATTGATTTGCGAACAAAGTAAACTTAATAACGAACGAGTGATAGATTAACATATTTTGGTTGTTCTTTTCCAAAGTTTCTGTATATTTAAAGTTAGTTTTTTTCTCGAAAAGTATGAAAATTTATAATCTGGTTTGACAAATATATTAAACTTGATCAATGAAGATGCTGATTTTCTGTTGTTAATGGTGACAGGATGAGTTAGAAGACTCCAAGTCTTGGAAACTGCAACTTGCAGAAATGAACAATGACTCCTAAAACTAATCTTGCTTGAAAGATGATGACCATGATCTTGGATTACATACTTGTCCGAGGATAAAGCTGAGGGGATTTTAGGGGTGTCACCGGATGGCCCAAAGTTCAGACTTCAAAGTTTAGTTCAAATTTGTCGGACTGGATTAGACTCAAAAAGGGTTGGATTGTATTTAGACTAAATAAATTTCGGGTCCCTAATATCGTGTATTGGTTTGGGCTCACCTTTGGAAGTTCAAAGTCCAACCTTGATCCAAAGTTGTAAAAAGAATACTTCTATGATATTATGAAAATCTGCTCCATATCCTAAAGTTGCGCTGAAATAGCAGGTGAAATTGATGTTCTTAGCTTCTTTTATTTTGAACTATAATCAATCTGATCGGACCTACAATTATATTTTTGGTATACACAGGGTTGATAACTAACACGATATCTTTTAATGATCAAACGATATCTGATGTTCCCATAACATATGCGTGTGCTTACAATGTCTTGGACTACATTGACAACCGTTTCTCGGCCCTCCGACATTGATGATCTCACATGGAAGCGCTTGGATACATCCGTTAAACAATGGATTTACGGTTTTATCTCCAAAGACCTCCTTCACACGATTATGAAACTCGGCGCCACCGCCATGGCCTTGTGGAAGAGTTTAGAAGATATTTTTCAAGACAATAAACATACTAAGGCTGTATATCTAGAGGAACAATGCAATACAACCCGTCTTGAAAACTTCACAAGCATGACAGAATATTGCAAAACAATTAAAACTCATTGTTGATCAATTGTCCAACATCGGAAGCCCCGTCACTGACAACAAAATGGTCCTCCAACTCATCACTGGTTTACCTAAAGGTGAGTATGACACCATTGCTACTATCATTCAGCAAGCCGATCCTTTGCCCAGTTTTCAGAAAGCTCGTTCTCAATTATTATTGGAAGAAATGCATCGCTCCAAGCAAGAAGAACACTCTCAAGTGGCATTGGTTAGCAACACCACCACCGTTAACACCGCTTCATCTGCTCCCCCACTGTCTTCGGACCAAACTCACCGTGGAGGTGGCCGCAGGCATGGCAGGGGTCATTGGCGAGGAGGCAAGGGCAGAGGCGTAGAGGTCGCGGAAGTAATTCCCATGGCAACGTTCAAAACACATGATTATTCAAATAATAATGCCAATTATGTTATGGCCCAACAGCAAACCCAACAACGCTCTTATTGCCAAAGTGGACGGGTCTGGCTTGCACCCCACTACATGGGCATCTCCTCCTTGTCCTTACCCAACTGTTGCTGGCCCACGTTAACCCAACAACATTCTGGGCCCATCTCCCAGCACACACCCAATATACCATCATCCTCAACAGGCTTACTTTTCGGCCCAACAGCCTTCTTATGGTCCACTTATGTCTCCTACTGAACTGGGCCAGGTTTACAACACCATGAGGTTGCAACCTCCAGATGACAATTTGACATGCTACCAGAGCCAGCATGACATAAAGGTCACGGGTTCAAAATCTCATCCACCCCTCCTTTATAAGTGGAATACCTAGGCCCAGGTATGAGGGAGGCATGTGCTGCATTCACACTTCAAGTCAAAGGGCTCTTGCGTGAGTGGCGTGATAGAGTATACAACTATTTATGCAGCCTCAACTATCAGTTTAAACTTTTGGTTGAGTTGGTCATTTGACAATAAGTATTCTTAGCTCTAGTCCTAATTCTAAACCCTAAAGTAGTCCAAACCCATTTTTATTTTTTCTAAAACATTTTAAGCAATCTAGAGAATAACAATAACTTAAGCTGAATTATTACTATAAGAAGATTCCCCCTCAAAAAGTGACAGATCACAGATTAGAAAAAGTCACTACGATCTTAAGATGAAGTCAATCTAAATCCTGTCAGAAAATAGTTAATATAAATCTATGCTCATACAAGTTTTGCTCTTCCCAAGTGCATATATATATATCTTACTTTCAATTCAACTCCTACCTCATAGAAGTACTATAAAGGAACTCCACAGTTGACTACTATTTTAGGATACAAACAGACTAAAACTTTTTGCATACTTTTCCTGCATATGGGCTATTTGGCTACATATTAAGGTTCAATTGCATTTTAATAAACATAATTGACCGTTGTACTTGTTCAGTTGTTCATGACCTTCAAGTGTCTAGAAGGAAAAACCACGACTTGTTCCCCCTATTTGAACTTTGAAGGATCAGTCAAAACTCAAAAGGTTGAAACAAGGAATGGTATTTCATATCAATTAAGTTTGGTGGAATACGGTCAAAAATATTGATTCTCGACCATTTTCATCAAATTATAAGTGTGTTTCGATATTTAAATTATAATCTAGGTATAGATTTATTCGGTAAAGATAGTTGTTATGTATTTGTGGTAGTACTTAGTTATATTGTATTGCTTGTGATAGAGTATAAATCTATTCCTGGGGCCTCAACCATCAGCTTAAACTTTTGGTTGAGTTGGTCCTTTGACATGGTATCAAGAGCCAGCGTGACAAAAAGGTCACGGGTTCTAATCTCATCCACCCCTTGCGTGGAATATTTAGCGCCAGGTATGAGGGAGTTGCGTGAGGGGGCATGATAGAGTATAAATCTATTCCTTGGACCTCAACCATCCGCTTAAGCTTTTGGTTGAGTTGGTCCTTTGAGAGGTTGAAATACGCTAAGATCTTAACTTTTAGGCATTAGCTTCCTATAAGTTCTAAAATAGTTTGAGTTTAGTAAAAGTCAGTAATTGACTTTTAATTTTTAAAATAACTAAAATGGACCTATTTTTAGCCATTAGAAACATAATGCAAACTATCACTACTTCAAATACTAACTTATTAAGCTTTTAGAAAACACTTCGTCAAACTTTATAAGCTATTTTAAATACTATTTTTCTTTATTAGAGTTTTGATTTGATCAAGTAACAAAATATACTATTTCACTCACTCATCTTCTTCTTTTTTAACTTTTCTTTTTCCTGAATATGCAAGAAGTTGGCTCCGAATTAGATCCTTCTACTAAAGGTGTCTTATGTACTATGTTCACCTTTTTTTGATCAAACTTATCTTAACAAATATATCGAAATTTTTTATCTTTAATTCGAAATTTTCTGAAATTTTCTTATTTATTATGAAAATTAGCAAAAAGAAGGTCAAAAGAATAAACCCTTATTGTAACTATTATAAATTTATTAGACCAATTTATTTCTTTTTGAGGTAAAGTCATGAAGAGAACATATAATAAATTAAAAAGACTCATCTTGATCTCAAAAAATAAAAACACTCGCCGAATATATTAATTGGTTATATTTAGATATAAAATAAAGTGAAAATTATAGGGAAATCTTCTAGATTAAGACAATCATAAGGATGAGACCAGAGAGGAAATCATTAGACTCTGAATTTGACTTAGAACAATAATGAGGATCAAACAATCAGAATATTTATTCTAATTAAGTATCCAACTTTACAAGACAAGTGAAAGAAAAGTATCCAGTTGTAAAAGAAGAGGCCAAGATCAAGATCCCATATACCATATAGTTGTTGAAGTCAGCCCAAATTGCAATAAGCGTCAATACATGTTACTTGATACAGTACTTCTTTGACATGTTATATATGCTATGCAAGATCTTTAAATGCAGGTACAAGAACATGTATACAAGTTAGTTTAATGCATTTTAAGTTACAAAAAATTATCAAATTATCCTTTTTGTAATTTTCTTTTTGAAGTAAAAATGAATGTCAATATTTAGAAACCATACTACATCTTCAATGTATCAAGGTAAGGAAAAAGAAAGCACAGTACACACAATTAGATTTATTTGTGTTGATTCTTTTTGTAATTTAATGCAACGACGGGTGCACCTAACTCAGTCTCCAATTTCAACATGTATAATACTACTATGTGTGTAAGGTGTAGGCGTACCACATGTGCACCAAACCTTCAACCCGTTATTTTTCTCTTAAAACTTTAATTAATCACTCCCAAAATCCACCACGTGTACTATTATGCAGTGTTGGTAGCGTATGATAATGTTAATATAGCAATATAGTCATTGATATATAGTTTTCCATTTTTTTTTAAAAAAAAAAAAGGTGTCAAGGCTACAATAATGATAATAAAAATGCCAATGTCGCGATATGGAATATAATATAGAAAAAGAGGTGTCATGGAGGGTTGATATTAGATGACTTTATTGTTTAAAATCTTTAATTATTGTAAAAATTAGGGTAGTTTGAAGACAATAGGCAAAGATCCGTTTAGGACCTACCCGGATCCATAGGATCCTTATAGATCTGGATCTGGATCCTCATTCTTATTATTACCCAGTGAATCCGAGTAGGATATGGATCCTTACCTAAAAACGGATTTGGATATGGATCCTAGAGGACCCTGTCCACATCCTACCCATTGCGATCTCTACTTGTAATAAGGTAATATTTCATGTTGCAAATGCACATACATATTATTAACGTATATGCTTGTTCTTTAAATTTTTTCTCAAACCCATTTTATAAGCATATCCTACGATTAAAGAGTAGGGCTTAATGAATTTGCCCAATTCCTCCTTTGAAGGAACATAATTTAATGGCCGAACTTCAACCATTTTTTCATACAACATCTATCATTTGGTTTGCAACATTTATAGTTTTGTGTTTATATATGTACATTTGACATCTATTAACAGCATAATTATTTCTAGAAAACAAATTAAAATTTTAATTTTTTAATCTTTTTTTTTTAGAAAAAACTTAATTTATTTACAAAAATGTCACTATTTATTTACAAAAATATCACTATTTATTTACAAAAATGTCATTAGAGGAACATTTTTGTTCTTTCCTGAAAGGACTTAGGCGTCTCTTGGGCTTGACTACATAAATGACTATGTTGGATCAAATAAATAAATAAATGACTATGTTGCTATTATTTTTTTCTGATTAGGAAAAATAATTGATCCGAAGACCAATCCTTACTACTAGGCTACTTAGCTGCATGACACACCAGTTCATAGGCTGTTTATAAGGCTAAACAACCTAGAATTAAATGCCTAATATATTATTGGGATGAGGATTTAAACCTGAGTAATGCCTTAAAATTCGAGAAGATACTCCATTGAGTTATCACCTCTCCTTCAATAATTATGTTGATGTAGTTCAGGAAATAGCAATATAGTCATTGCTATATTACTAAAAATTATATTGCCACAGGCCAACATTATAGTGTTTTTATATAGCAATATATATTCATTGATATATAGCATTATACGTCCTACATTTAAATCCTCTTTATATATATATATTCATTGCACTTATCTAGTTCAGTGAATTAAGGGGGATAATTTTCATTGATCATTAGGAATAACTCTAGCTAGCTATACAATAGTTGACATTTGCTTAGTTTGTAATCGCAGAACATGGATACGTGACAACTGCTTAGTTTATAAGACTTATATAGGAATATAATTTCGCAATTTTATATCTTTTCTAGTGGCATAACTTTTAAGGTTATTGATACCATTTAAATGCAGAATGACGTATTTGTACCATTCATCTGTTGCATCATCTTTGTCTATTCCATTATTGTTTTTAGGAGAAATACCTTATCATCAAATCAGCATCCAATTTGAAGGCCAATTAGTTTGATTTAATGGGTTAATTAGACTTTTTGGGAATAAGGGGAATCCCCACTTAAAAGATTTTTTAATGGGGATTTAACCCATAATTTTGAGGGTAAAAAGAAAAAAATTGGAAGACCGTGAGGCTCCTAGCTAATTTATCTAAGGTACTAACCATGAAAGGGAAAAGTCAATCAAAAGCCGTGAAAGGAAAAATTCAACTAAAAGCTGACGACTTGACGTTAATAGTTAGAGTTTCAAGAATAGTTTTATACTAAATATTACATTTAGAAAGAAGGGGTGAATAAGATTTGAACTCGCTACCTTTATGTCACGCTAACTTTACATGTCAAAGTTGATAGAGTATAGATCTAAACTTGGGGCCTCAACCATCAACTTAAGCTTTTAGAGTATAGATCTATTCCATGGGCCTCAACCATCAACTTAAGCTTTTAGAGTATAGATCTATTCCATGGGCCTCAACCATCAACTTAAACTTTTGGTTGAGTTGGTCCTTTGACGTGGTATTAGATTCAGCGTGACAAAAAGGTCACGGGTTCGAATCTCATCCACCCTCCTTTCGTGATAGAGTATAGATCTATTCCTTTGACAAAAGCACTAACTGAACCAAAAGTTTAATTTAATGTGACGTAGGAAGGTTAGCGGATAAGTTCGATGACGAAGTTTGTCAAAATAGCCTGAAATGATTTCTACTAATCGGACCGACAGAGTCCGATTGCTTATTCTAATACCTTTCTGGAAGCGAACGGGCCAACGAGTCAAACTCACCGCTATGCCGTGACCTATAGGCTTTTTAAGCCATTCGAGTTCGTTTAGGGCCCGGAAACGGCATTTTAATTATTTCCGAATTTTATTATTTCCTTAATTTCGTATTAGCGTTCTGTGTTAAGTATTTAAACATTATTAGGTCATTATTGGGAGACAGTTTTTGATCTTTAATAATATCTCAGAGTTTCTACTCTTTTATGGTGGATTCCGGATTTCTACAGATTTATCGCTTGTAAATCTGTTTGTTCTTGATCGAGATTAGCGCTTGCTTTTCTCTGAATTTTCCGACTGCGTCATAATGGTTGGAGTCCCAGTAATACTTTTACTCCAAATGTTGGGTACTTTTTCACATACTTGGGGTATTACATAGTCTTAAAATGTGTGCTTTGTAGCCTTATTTTAGCGTAGGCACAAAAACAGCCTCAATTGACCCGCTCAAAGTTGGAAATAAAATTTACAACCAATAGTGAAACCCGATCTATTCTTTAGTGCACAATGAGTCGCTTATTTGGGTAAAAACCCGGCCAATTCCGATTCATGATCATCTCTATACGTGACAATCTATTTGTAAAATCCTTGTATTCCTTTCTCGGTTGCCAAGAAAAATAGTAGTTGCTTAGAAAAATGATGGTGGTATAGATATTTAGAGTTTTGGGCGTGATATTTTAGCCCTACCCTAACCCAAAAGGCTTGTGATCCCTTAGCTAACAACCACCATTCTAGGCAAAAGGTCAGCCTTGTGTCCCTTTCATGAACATCTTGATTCTTGACCTTGCGCTAATCTTTTCCATCAACATCTTTTGTCTTTCTATCCATTGCCATTAGTTATTGCGTGAGCATGTGAATTTTGAGAGTAATCAGTATCAATTTGCTCAAATTTGATGTAAATATGTTTGTTATTCTTCGTGTTCTCATTTTTCATTGGAGTGATCTCTATTTCTTTTATTCTTCTTTTGATCATCATTGTTCTGGGACATAATTCAAAGTTTGAAAACAATCACATCATAAAAAAATAAGGACTATAAAATGTCAATTTATATTACGAACATAAACCAATCACTTTTATTACAATACTATTAGCTAGCTTGTTAATTATACAACATATATATCTTTCGTTATACAACATTAATAATTTTATATACATTTATTATTTATGGTACAACATTACTATTTTGTTATAATACAATTCTTAAATTATTTTTCCTATAACTACCCTCATTTACATTATTGCTACTAAAATGGAAGTTTCTTGTTCCTCCCTAATCATAAGAATTAGGAATTTTTACTTTTGCAATAGAAGTAAGCCATATAATATGACAAATCAGAGTGGCTTACATACTTATGGATATTTTAATGAGAATGGACACCAACAAGTGTTTTGAAGAGTTTAGAGAAAATAATTATTTACTGAATTAATTGTCACATTTAAGAACTCGAGGTTATTCATAAGCATGGACATAACTTTCGATGTGATCGAAAGAGTCAAAGGTGGTCGTGGTATTACCTTTATATAATGGTGATTAGGATGTCCACACTTTATCATATGTATTGTAAAAAAAATTAATTGCTTGATTTTTTTTCATAATAATAATAATAATAACAATAATAATAATAATAATAAAATAATAATAATAATAATAATAATCAAGTTTGCTTTTTTATAATTCAAGTCTTTATGTTTAATATATATATTATAAACGGATAGAACAATATACATGTATAATCGTGGATATCAATTAACTTGAATTGTAAATTTATATAAGATTGGTGCCACTAGCATATACTGTATGTGATTGAATCTTGTCTATATCACTATGACTGAATATACATGTGTGCTTTCCAAATAGTATCTAAAACTCATTTAGAGCAACTTCAATGGTAGAGCAAAATGAAAATTGGCTTAGAGTGCCACAAAGATTTTTCTAGCTAACTTCACTTTAAGCCAAGACTCCTCTAATGGTTAGCCAATATGAGTATGTCCCACTTGAAGTAAGATAGTTTATTTTAGAGAAGAGTATAGAAACTGTTCACCAAAATTTCCACATGGGCCCACAATTTTAGCTCAAGCCAATTGGCTTAGTTAAGTTATATTGGCTAGCAAATGAAATTCTAGCTACTCATTCCAATGGTTGGGCTAATTGCTCAACTTTTTATTTATTTGCTAGCAAGTCCCTAATGTTCACCATTGGAGTTGCTCTTACTATATAAAGTAAGGGCATTATTGGTATACTGCTCAGAAGACATTATCAAAAGATAAAACGTTGAATTTATTCAAATGCGGAGGAAATATATATATACATGGACTTTCGAGTTCTTTATTAAGCACTGCATGTAGGGGATATACACATATTTAAGGAATAGGAGAGGGATATAAATAGATCAAAAGAGTAATCCATGTAATAAAGAGAGAGGTAGAGATAACATATTACCAAAAATAGATATGTAGTAATTAAAATGAAATTTCTAAATAACGAAAATATAGCAATTAATAATAAACGGAAGAAATATAATTGTACAGATATCAGCTAATTTAGTTGGTAAAATATCGTGGAAATATCCAAAATATACTCAATCATGCACATAGGGGACTTGCACACAATGACGTGACATGTTTTGGAAAATCTTGTGTTATTAAGAGAAGAACGATAACAAAGTATGGTATTATTCCATTCATCCAATGAAATCTTGTATTTGTGTTTTCAAATTCAAATATAATTTCCATTAAAAAAAATTTCACCCAGCAAGTCAAGGCACTACCTGAGCCTAAAAGCCAAAATTTCTTCTCTTTACTATTCACATATTTCTTTTCGACTTGCAAAGGTGAATTATTGTAAAAATATAATTACGTAAAATTTTGTTACATTATTTTCAATATATAATTTTAAAAATACTAAATTAAATTTTTTACTTATTAATAATTAAAGATAGTAACGATTAAAATTTTACAACAACAAACGTAAAATTCAAATTGTATACTTTTTAAGTAAATTGTACTATTTAAAAAAGGAAACGTAGGTGATACTATCAATTTAAAATCGAACATTACTCATACAATTGTGTTACCTTATTTCTATCACTTAACATAAAATAAGAAAGTAGTGGGAGAGAACTGAATCCCTACTCCGAATCCAAAACTCTATCCCTATATTTGACTCCTCCTCCATCCATAAACTAGTAATTTGAGGCTTCTAAAAAAAAAAAAGTAATTTGAGGGAGAGGAGTCCAGCCTTGAGCTTCTCCGAGATAGAAAACCCATCCCATAATTCATGTAAATAAAGAATTAACTTAGGTTTCGTTTGTTTAGGAGGAAAATATTTTCTTGGAAAACTATTTTTCCATTTTTTGTTGTTTGGTTTGACAATGAATTATAAAGGAAAATTAAGGTGGAAAAGATTCCAAAGAGTTTTCCATCACTTTGTAAACATTTTTCTCCAAAATTTAGAGAAAAACTAATAATCATTTGATTTTTCTACCAGAAAACATTTACATCGAAAATGTTTTCCATCAAACCAAACAGAGCTTTAGGCCTTGTTTGGTAAAGAGAGGTTTGGGGAAAACTTATAGAGGTTTAAACATATATTAGAAGATTTGACTAGTCAATTCTCTAATTTGAGTGTTTGGTAAAGAAAGGTTTCAATTAGATGATTATGCTCCAAAAACTCTTTTTTAAAAAGCTTCGCAAAGGAGCTTTTTGACATTAAAGGTTTGGAAATGAGCGAATGAATTACATTTATATCCTAAAGTTGTTGAAAATTACATTAATTGACAATAAAAGATACAACAATAGATTATGACGTCCTTATTGGTCATTTTACACAATCATATAACAACCAACTATCAGCTACTTACCAAACGCTTGTATACCAGCAACTAATACATTCAGCTATCAGCTAACAACTATCCACTAATTGTCAAACAGGGCCTCAATCCAAATTATTTTCCTCTCCAAACAAGCTTTAAAATTATCTACTTCCTTTTAGTGTGACGTGTCATGTAATGCCATGTGGCTCTTCTAGAGGACTTTCCAAAGTGCCGGCGCTTTCATGGCACCCCTTTTTGATTTCTCTCCAAGCCATCACCCCACATATGGGACCCACAATTAGAGAAAATTTTAACCAAGTCAAGTCAAGAACACAAGCTTTGACTCTCAAAAACATTTTTCCTTAACTTATTTCACTATTATAATTTTTTCAAATTTCCCATTATACCCTTTTTCCACGGTCAAAGTTTTCCTCCTCTCACCTTCTTAGAAAGACCTCAAAGGAAGACCTTCATTTTCAAGCACCTCATCACCACAAACCCACTAAATATTTTTCCCCTTCTCTCCAAACAAACCCTCCAAATTCCCATCTATTTTTATCAACTCTTCTCCTTCTTTCATTTCTCTCATCAAAAACTCAAAAATCTTTTCTTCTTCTTTTTACAAATGTCTTCTTCAGTTGCAAGCTTAGAACATAATCTTTCATTCAATACAAGTAGTTTCTCTTTTACTAACCTCATGAACTCTTCTTCATCTTTCACTGATTTCTTTGCTAATAATAATGATGATGTTTTGGAAAATGATTATGGAAATAATAACAAGGAGAAAAATAATAATCTCATTAATAATGGTGGTGATGATCATAGTAGTAATAGTAATAATTGGTCAGGATTTGACCAATTGATTGAAGTTCCTAAGTTTAAATCTATGGCTCCTTCTTCACTTTCTGTCTCTGAGAATACTACTACTCTTGTTTCTCCTCCTTCATTTTTGACTACTCCTAATGCTTTTAGCCCTTCCATCTTCTTGGATTCACCTCTCCTTAATGTAAGTCCCTTGTTTACTACTTTTTTTTATATATTTGTGTTTATGTTCTGGCGTAGTGGTTAAGAATGAGGTGCTGTGAACGATAGGAGGTTTAAATCCTTTTCATCTTCATCTGAACCTTTCCTCTATGTTACAACATGTAAGAGTCTCGTGCATGAACGAGACTCTTACATTTTTTTAAAAAAGGTAAGATGAAGTACCTTCTTGCGAGAAGGGAATTTATGAATCCCTTCTTACAAAGGATGAGACTCGATTTCAGATATAAATCTCTGGGATCCGAGGTGATGCGTGAGAGACTCCTACATAGAGATTGTAGATTATGTGGTTGTTAATTTTGTTATCTGTTTTTATATGTGCAGAATTTCCCATCTCCAACTGTAGGAGCATTTGGTGGCCAAAGTTTCAATTGGGGGAGTTCTAATGAAACTCAACTAGGTGCTAAAGAAGAAGGAAGAAACAATAATTTTACTTTCCATGCTCCAAACACCTCAAGAGTAAGTCATCTATACTATTGTAAGATAACTATTGGTTTTGTTCATGGACAAACCTCATCCAAATAATAATAAAAGATGCGGTATCAACTTTTACACTACTTAGATACTCTATTTTAATCGCTTTTTTAGTAATAATAAAATACATATATTAGTATTTAATGTATTATAAATGATTTTATCTCACTATATTATTTTTAATCTAAATTTTTATTTATAATTTTTACAAATAAAGTTAAAAGAAATTAATGATTAAAAATATGTATTAGGTGTGAAAATCCAAGTATTGAATATACTTTCTCCATTTCATAATACTCGCTACACTTTTCATTATGAGAAGTTTCACATTACTTGCTACACTTTCTTTAAGCAATAAACTTTCTCTATCTCTCCTCTCACATGGATCCCTTTTCTTTTTACTCTCTATTTTTATCTTTCCAAAAATTACCTAAAAGTCTGTAAATTGCGTAATATGAAACGGAGGAAGTATATTCTTTTTCATAAGAAAATGTCGAATATTGAGAAAGTACGTGGTACTAATAAATTAATAATCCACCACATAAGTCGGTAGATGAAGATATTTAATCAATTGAGAACCGTACACACAAAAGAAATGACTTAAATATTTAATTCCCCACTATAAAGACTTGGTACATTATTTGCATAAGATTTCAAATTCTAAGTCAATGCATAAAATGCCAAGAAACATATAATTATATACTACTAATTTTTATTTTTAGTACCCACCTAGGAAAAAAAAAAGATTAATTGAACTTATAGCCGCCATTGATTCTAGAAGGCCCATTAAAAAAAGATAAACAATAAAATATTGATGAATTTCACACCTAATTATATCTGAATTTACATTAAAGTTTGATCAACAGTTCTGACATTTGTGTCTGAAACTAAACATGTGCAGGAAGATTGGAATTTGGATGAACTGAAGAAGCAAAATGAGATGATTAACAAAGAACAAATCACATCAAATTCTGAGTTTAGTGCAAATCAAATTATATCTCAAGAAATGAACACAACACAAACAGATACTGCTGCTAATAATCTGCATAGAAACTACAACAGTCAACCAGTGCATATGAATAGAGCACAAAAAAGAGCAGAAGATGGATATTGTTGGAGGAAATATGGGCAGAAGCAAGTGAAGGGGAGCACGAATCCTCGGAGTTATTACAAATGTTCGTATCAAGGTTGTCCTACGAAGAAGAAGGTCGAAAGATCTCCTGAAGGTTATGTTACAGAGATTGTTTACAAGGGAAGTCACAACCATCCAAAGCCTCAGCCTGGTAGAAGACCCTCTGTACAAAATAACAATAACAATAACAATGGATATGATGGTTCTGAGGCTTCTAATGCATCACTTCTTCAAGTACAAAATGAGTATTCTTCATTTACTCCTGAGACATCCTCAGTTTCCCTTGAGGATGATGATGAGTTTGATCAAAGTTCCGCTATGAGTAAATCAGGCAAAGACGATGACAATGAGCCCGAACCTAAAAGATGGTAAGTTTTCAGATAATCTTTTTTAACCATTAGTCCATTAGTACTACTGAAATAAAAACATGGGATCAGAATCATTCTAAACTATTAGATTTTCATGATTATATATTAAAATAGCCGTTTCTTTATAGCATTGATAAGTATAATGTTCTGATCACTTTCTGCTACTTATTTCAGGAAGGGAGAAAATGAAGGGGAGGTGATATCAGGATATGGTAGCAGAACAGTCAAAGAACCAAGAGTGATTGTTCAGACAACCAGTGAAATCGATATTCTTGATGATGGATATAGATGGAGAAAGTATGGGCAGAAAGTAGTAAAAGGAAATCCTAATCCTAGGTAAGCTTCAGCTTAACTTTCACAATTCAAGAACAAGTTTAGTTAACTTCCTAAACTCTGATCATGAGTAGTAGACAAATCTAATATTTGAATTTGATGGATTTTGCAGGAGCTACTACAAATGCACCAGCACAGGTTGCCCTGTGAGAAAGCATATAGAGAGGGCATCCCATGACACTAGGGCTGTAATCACAACCTACGAGGGGAAGCACAACCACGATGTGCCTGCAGCTCGTGGCAGTGGAAGCTATAACAATGCTCCGATGCCAGTTAGGCCATCTGCCATAACCAGCCAGCCTAACCAGCTAATCGGCCTAAGAACTCTTAATAACAACAACATTACAAGTGTCTCTAGAACTGAAGCTCAGCAGCCACCTTTCTCCTTACAGATGCTCCAAAACAATGCTAGCTTTGGGTTCTCAGGGTTTGGAAATTCTTCAGAAGCCAAGGAAGAGCCAATAGACAACATGTTTTTCGACTCTTTTCTTCATTGATATTCAAGAACTTTGAAAAATGAAATATAGGGCTTAACAATTAGGTATAGAATCATGTATTTCATGAATGTATAAAGTTTATACAAATCTTTCAGGCTCTAAAAGTCTTAAATTTCACAGAATAAGTATAGTTAGGTAATTTGTTTATTTGTTGAAAGGCCCTTAAGCTATAAAGCTTCCTAGGCCAATCGAAGATTTAGGCATGTATTATTACCACCAAGTTTAATTTCAAAGATTCAGCATTTACATTTCTATATTCAACAGCAGAAAGTGCCCTTATTGTGTTTCTCAGGACAGAACAAGATTTCTAGTCAAAAAAGGGGAAAGAACAAAAAGAACAAAGAAGCTAGTATGTCTTCATGACTATTCTTTCTATCAAAACATATCTACATACCCTTGGCAAACTCAAAATAATACTCCATAATGCTTGTTCACTTCGAATCAATCAAACCGATAAGAACCAAGACTAACAATAACCAGAACAAGAGCAAATGAAAGAACTTTTTTTACAAATACAATAGCATTTATAAGTAGAGATAAATGTATTTTACATAGCATAGGAAAAGAATAAAAGATTAAGGTACAAGGGTTGCTCGAGAAGCTGTAGAGTTTCGAATACATATATAGGGCAATGTCTGTTCAATGATCAGGTATGAACAAAGGGCTAAGACTATATACTAAAAGAATCAAAATCAAGAATCTATACATAAGAATAATGATAAGAACAAATTTCATATAGAAGATTGATTAGAGAGCTTATAGCCAGCAATGAGGGATGAACATGCCAATGTAAAGAAAGCAAGGAGAGACATGCTTATGGATGCTGCACACGAATCTGTGAAAATGTTGTCACCTCCCTCCCGTATTCTGTTTGTCATGGGAATCGCTGAAGAAGCTGATGACAGTAACATGTATGCCATTATCTGCAGTTCCACATTTTCCTCAAATGTCAGTTTAGTTCAACAGATAGAAGGCTATCAACTATGTTACTTGGACTAGGGTACTCGTATCAGACACAGCTCAGGTACATGGTACATGTCCTAAGGTCCGATTCAGCTATTATATGAAAAAAATTCCACCATTTTGGACCAATATGAACGTCGAAATGTCTATAACTCTATACCCATTTAGGAATGTCAAGGATCTGACACGACTACTTGAGGTAAAAGAAAAAGTTCGAGTAACATAGGAGCTACTAATATATTATACTGTACGACGAAAATATTCCAGACAAACTCCTATGATTGAAGAACTATTATGCCAATATTTCACAAAGAAGCTTGATTAACTAATTCAATTAGACTTGACCAACAAAGAACATAATTGACTAGCAGGTCAAATTAGCTCACAACCACTACTTACAAGCCTTGAAACCTAGAATTCAAACTAAACATAGAATACTACATATTATACCTAGAAAACAACAGATTACAGATATAATTGTGTCACACTAACAAAGATGTGCATAGACTGCTTAGAAAATTTCAACTCTTGTCCCCTAAAGGCACATATCCCATAACCTAGACTAATAGACTATGTTCTACATGTTTGCAAAATTAAATATACAAAATGGACTTGGTCTATTACCTAAGTTTACAAGTAGAGAAACACAATGTATGCTTGCTTTACACGGTCTCAAATTCATGACTTTGTATAGATTCTACATTGAAAGTTCTGTTCCAAAAGTATGTAATTGTATAACTTTTTGGTGATAAAAGATTGTGTATGTATTTTGACATTTTGTTATATCCAACATTAATTAGGATAAGTATAACAGGAATACCCACATACTCATTCAAGAAATAATGGATTATTTTGATCAGATAATTCTGTGGTAAATCTGTAAACAACATCCATTGCTCTATGAAATGTGTGAAAGGTGCAAATTTGTGAGAAAAGAAAAACGAGTTTGTCTTGTAAGAGAACTGCCTACTTTTAAATTAAGATTAGGTAATGATAAGCCCAATATTAAAAAGAGAATTAGCTCAATAATGATTAAAATAATTTCTTCCAGTGACTAGTTTAATTCATTTAGTAACTAGATTTACTTTTATATTAAAATTTGACCGTCTCTTTTAATAATTTTTGAAAAAAAAAACTACAATTGAAAATGTGTTGATTACTATAAATGGAAGTAAAACAGCCAAACAAAAGGAAACAAAAAAACTGGTCAATGTTTAATCTAGAATTATCTTTTCCACACTCAACAAATAACAAAAAAAAAATCAATTAAAATATTAATAAAAAACCAGAATCTTTCTAGAGAATTGAGAAAAAGTAATCCACCTGATCTCCAACAAAATCAATCCAAGCTGAAGTCTTTAAAGCAACAAATTCTTTCCCTGTGCATAATTGATTTATATGCCTAAAACTCTGCAATCCTGTATAAAGTGTTGAAAACATCGCAATAGCCAGCAAATACCTATATTTCCCAAAAAAAAAAAAACACATTTAGATAATTACAACCAAAGTTATTAAAATCGCGATTCAAATCTTAAAATCTTACGATTTTACGATTCAAAATATGGTAGACGATTTGATTCGCGATTCTAGACGATTTTATACATTTCTGTTGACTAGCGAAAACCTCGCAAGTTTAAATCATGCTAACAAAGAAAATAAGAGATATATATTGTTAGTTATTGCCAATATAGTGGGTAAACAACTATTTTTTTCCAATTTTTAGGTCTTTTAACTTATAATATTAGCATATTCAATGAAAATTGAGTGCAATATCTTGATTATACATGTTTGTAGAATCTTATGATTCTACGATTCGATTTTACGATTCGATTCTAAAGGTTGTTTTCGATTCAAACTAGAATCTCGATTTTAACAACATTGATTACAACTCAAATAAACACCAAAAAATTTATCATACACTTGTATACCATGCGCATGGTACATCAAGACTATCTTTTTGCTTATCATTCATTTAAGATCATTTAAAATGAGCAAAATATCCGAGTTTCAAATAAAATTAAACTTTAGCGAACCATTTACATGTATGATGAATGAATTCAAAAGACGTTAAAAATTATCTTTAACAATAGCATAAAATATATTAACCTACTTCGCAATAATTTATTGTACACCCGTCTCATATTAGATGCTAAAACAGAATAGCACCCAAATATGTAAGAATTAAAATACCTGTATTCTTCGTATTCGCCATATTTTCTCCCATTGCCATGATTATTACTAAGCATAATAATGAAGGAAAGTACAGAAAACACAAATCCCAAAGCTCTTAATCCTACTGACACTTTTCTGACAAAACTCTCTCTCCGTGATCTACGGAGCACTGACCCAATTCCGACCACCTCTGCCTCAGCCGCCGTTAATTCCGGCGGTGGAGTTTCTCTCTCCGTTGACTCCACGTCATTTACCGGCGATGGTTTCTTTGCCAATTCTTGACCTTCAGAATTAGACATATTTTTGATTGGTGGGTATTTATTAAAATCAATAAAAATTGAGTTGAAATCGAAAAGATTGCTTTTTTGGGAAGATTTAAAAGGTGGGTGAAGTGGAAGAAAAGGTAGAGAGGAGAGAGAATAAGAAAACAGAGTGGATTTGGCTGTGTGTGTTAAGAGTGAGTGAGTTATGTTTTTAGTGTGATTTGGTGTTTTGTGTTAATTTGACAGGTTGGAAATTGGAGGGAATTTTTATAACTAATTATTGTAACAAGAGTGGAGCTAAAAAGCCAAAAATAGAAAAATTTGTAAGATAGGAAAATTGTAACAGAGTAGTTTTCTTTCTTTCAAAAAAAAAAACAGAGTAGTTTTTTTAAAATATGTTTTTCCTATTTGGGAGCAAAACGTTGGAAATTGGATAAGGAAAGAGGAGATAATGTCAAGAATGTAGGATGTAAAACTTTGCGTACCGTGAATGTTTTGATGTTGGATGTGGGGAAGTAATGATGGTAGATGCTAAAGCAAATACTTCTATATATCAAAAGTTGATGAATCAAATTTTTAAAGCATTGTTACATTGTTATGGAGTAGTTTCTGACTAGATTAAAACCTTTTGCAGGTAGATTCGATTAAGGGTAACGTTCTTTTCACCTGAATAATTCTGAATTGATTTGAATCGAACTTATTGGATCTGAATTGAATTTATTGGACCTGAACTGAACTTATTAGACCTAATTGAACTTGATTCATCTTATTGGACCTGATTGAATCTTATTGGAACTTATTGGACATGATTGAAACTTATTGACCATAATGAAACTTATTAGGCCTTATTGGACCTGATTTGAAATTTATTAGACCTTATTGGACCTGATTAAAACTTATTAGACCTGATTGAAACTTATTGAGCAAATACAGGGCTTTTATTGGACAGGGTTTTATTGGACAGGTTTATTATTGGATAAGGCCATTATAGGGTCAACAAAGAAACCCAATAATTTTAAAAAATAAAATAAGTTTTGTAAAAACAATTACATATTCGGATTCACATTCATTTATACTTACTTTTGGCTCTTTTTGTTCTTTGTTTTTCTTGCTCGTTTACCGACCCGCCCATTATCGACCCGCTATAAGCCTTCTACCCATTTGGCCCGACCCGCTACCGACCCTTTATGAGGCGACCCTCTTATGACCCGACCCGCTTCCGGCCCGCACTGACCCTAACCTGACCCGTCCAATAACCAGGTCTAGTTGCTGCAAGTGCCATTTCTTCTCCTTTTGAGTATGCAGATATTGTGACAACTACAACACATTAGTCCCTCCGAGGAGATGGAGATATTTAATATCATCGAGTCTTGTTTTGGACCTCAAAACAAAGGAAACGTGGCTGGTTATGGTGGCTCCATCAAGCCGAAAGACATTAGGGGAGCCAAAAAAAAAGCCCAAAGGTGTGGGAGATTACAAAGCTTTCTGGATTCCTTTAATACTTAGGGAGGTAAATGTGTTGGAAATGTTTAGCGAAAGTAGTAGTGAACTTTTATGTTTAAGAGATGTTTTTGATCAAGGAGTGTTGTTGTTTGATGGTAAAGGGAGAGATTGTTTGTGGAAAATGGTAGGCTTTTTTATTAACTTTGTGATGTTGTTTTTCATACATACTCAATGCTTACACCATCACCTATTATAGGTGTGGTAAGAAAACTTGTGCATCGTCTAGATTTTTCTAGGATTTTTACATCTAGATGTTTCTTAGGACTTTTCTAGGATTTTCCCTAGGTTAGATATTATTATACATCATTCTAGAAAGATATCTAGATTTTTCTAACATAGATATTTTCATGGATATTTTCCTAGATTACTCTAGATATTATAATTACATGATCATTCTACTACTATGGAGAATTTTCTAGATTAATATCTAATACTCCCCTTAATCTGAAAATTCTTGTACTCCGAGTTGTCTTCTGAATTGGATAAACTTCTCAGTTGGAATTGCTTTTGTGAATATGTCTGCAAGCTGCTCCCCCGTTTTGCAGAATTGAAGCTCGATCTCTTGTTTGTCGACCAACTCTCGGATGAAATGATGCCGTATCTCGATGTGCTTCGTGCGACTGTGAAAGACTGGATTCTTTGTCATGGCTATTGCAGACATGTTGTCGCAGTAGATAGTTGTTGGTTCTTCTGATGTCTGTTGTAGATCATCGAGAATTCTTCTAAGCCATACTGCTTCACATGCTGCACTTGTTGCTGCTACGTACTCTGCTTCTGCTGATGATAGAGCTACTGTAGCTTGTTTCTTTGTTGACCAAGAAATAGCCTTATTCCCAGCTGGAAGACGTAGCCACTTGTACTCTTCCGATCGTCAATGCTTCCGGCCCAATCGCTGTCTGTATATCCTGTAAGCTTGTGATTTTCCTCTGCTCGTACAGAATTCCATAACTTTTTGTTCCCTTGACATACCTTAGAATCCTTTTTGCTGCTGCCGAGTGAGCTTTACTTGGCTCACTCATGAACCTTGACAAATGCTTACAGAATGTACTATGTCTGGCCTCGTGTGTGTGAGATATATGAGAGAGCCGACCAGACTTCGATATATTGATGCATCGACCTTCTCTTTGCCATCATTCTTGGATAGCTTTTCATTAAGTGCCATTGGTGTAGCCAATGGCTTGCATTCACTCATGTTGAACTTTTTAAGTAGGTCGTCTGCATATTTCTCTGTGAGAGAAATATTCTTCCCGGGCTTTGCTTGACTTGCATACCAAGGAAGTACTTCATGGCTCCAAGGTCGGTCATTTCATATTCCGACATCATTGTCTTCTTAAATTCTTTGATCATTTTCGGATTAGTGCCTGTGTAGATTAGATCATCTACATAAAGGCACAATATGAGAAAATCTTGTGATCCTAGGGTCTTGATATATAGTGATGGCTCACTTGGGCTTTTTATAAACCCATTTTGAAGTAGGTACCCATCTATTTCTGATAGTCTCCATGCGGACAACCGTTTGTGTATAGGCTCATGGGTGGTTTCGTTCATTTGTTTTGTTCTGTCGTTTCATCTGTTTTTGTTCCTAAATGTATATTATGTGGGTTGTATGCTGTTGTGCATGGGCAGAGGCATGTGAAGTGGAGTGGTTGTGTGTTTGGTTTGTGTATAGGCTCATGGGTGGTGTCTATTATGGTTTGCAATTATTTTGTTGCTATCTCCAAATTAGCTTGGTTTCATCTTTTGTTAAAGTTCTTTTGAGTTTGTTCACAACCACCTTGGACATTGTTGAATTGTTGATTATCAACTTCATTTGGAAATTTGCTTCTTTGACAGTAAGGCTCAGTTTGATAGAGCGTAAAACGTTTTCCTGGAAAGAAGGAGATTGTCATGAATTTCATGTGTTCTTTTTGTATGAATGATGATGAAGATGATCTTCGTTTATTTAGAATGTGCCCTTCTGGCGGTATATGGAGAAATAGCTTTCTGACTAGTGATAGTAAAAACTAGCAAGCTAACATATGTCAACCACAGCCTAAAATATTGCCAAATTATACATCCATTAGAATTTAGCATGTATAGATGTTATGACTTATGAGTGGTATAATATGCTTGTTATACTTGCAACCTAAACAATACCTAATGCTCAAGGATGAGATATCCTAAGCACAATAAAACCATAGCAGTAGAATACGCATAATGTCCTGCTGACTGCTGCAGATAAATGGGCTCAATCACGGGCAGAATCCAGATCCGCGCACCAATCAATCTTGCAAATGAATCCTAAGCATTATCAACATGTTGTGATGTACTCTAGCTTTAGAAGCAGAGAAACTCAGATCCACATCAAACTGCTAGCTACAGGTGATTTGCCATAATCAAAACTAATCCTGCAAAGAGTAGGTCTCACAAACCCAAAGAAAAGAACAGAAGAAAACAGAAAGGAAAGATGATGCTATCTCTAAACTACTATTTAGCCAAGTAAAATGTCGCTCTAAACTATTAGTGAGCAAGAAATCTTTCAACATCTTTTGTTAAACTCGTCATTAGTATACTAATTTACAGAGTACTGCATATCTAATCTGGTCATTCAGATTCCACACCAAATGATTTGATACGTCAAAGAACTATATTTAAACACCTATAACATCTAGCGAGTAAAGAGAAACAAATTAAGGCCACTTTACAAGACTTTTTTTTGTGGCCAATGCACAGGATATTGAACTTGCATCAAGATTTAAGAACCTTAGAATTACCATATTTGATTCAACTCTTTGCTTTTTCCGTAGGCAAAGGCAGTTTGCTTTTGTCTTTCTGATGCTGTAACATGAAGTCATCAAACTGTCTGGCTCGTTTTCGCATGTCCTCAATGATCTGATCTCTTGCGGTATAAATCTGCTTAGGCAAATAGACTTCCAAAAAATCAAACCAATCTCCTAGAGTCATCTTTTCCAGGTCAGGCACATCAGTATTATTAAGTTCTTTGCTTCTACTGGAACAATTTGCCTCCATCTCTTCATCAACTTCTTCATATTCTGATACTTCCCTTTTCTCCTCATCAGACAATGCATTGCTCTCTACTCCATCACAAAGCCCTCCTTCAACAAGAGAAGGGTCCACCACACTGTCATCCTGCTGATTAAGTTCATCTGTCAAGTCTGCACGATGCTGGTCACTTACAGGCAGGGCAACACAGTCATCCTGCTGATTAGGCTGCTCCACGAAGTCTGCACAATACTGCTCACTTACAGGCAGAGCAACACACTCATCCGGCTGTTCAATTTCATCCATATCTCGCACAGACAGAGCATCTTCTCTCTGTTTGCAACCCTCCACCTCCATAAACTTTTCATTTTTTTGATCATCAAGTATATTTTGCTCAAGAGCATCACCTACTGGTTCTTCACAAGGCTCCTCCCTCAAAACTACCACCTTTCCAGGAACTTCTTTTTCCGAAACCTCAGGTATCATATTCTCTAGCACAACAGGATCTTGAACATTATCTAAACACTCAGCATCCACCTTTTTTTTCCTCCCACGACCTCCCCGTGTCTTCTTATTTTCAACAAGGCTTATATTCTCCACTTCTTTACAATGATCCATACCTAAAACCTTGCTTTCCGCTACCTTCTCCATCACATCCTCTGCCTTCTTCGTTCTCCTAGTACTCCTTGTACTCACACCACCCTCCGGCTTCGTGGTAGAAATTTCCACATTCTTACTAACTCCTAAATTCATATCATCAGCATTTTCATCCACTAAACAACTCACTTTCTTCGGCCGCCCTCTACGACACCCTCTCCGATTACCATCAACCCCCTTTTCCATATTCTGTTCCTCCAAATCCCTGTTTGTCATATAACTCTCCGCCTCACAATCTTCGTCTAGCACCTCCACCTTCACCTCCACTTCATGACCCTTCCTGGAAGCAGCTTGCCTCCTAGGGTTCCTCCGACTGTTAACTTCTTCCCTAATTTTAACACTCTCTCCTAAATTCGAACCCTCCTCAACCTCACTTCCCAAATTACTACCAATTTTAACAGCAGCTCGCCTTCTAGGGTTCCTACGATTGTCAATTTCTTCCCTAATTTCAACATTCTCACCCAAATTCAAACCATCCTCAACCCTACCCCTCAAAACAGTACTACTCTTAGAAGCCGCTTGTTTTCTAGGGTTTCTACGATTACCAATATCTTCGCTAATTTCAACAATTTCAACCCTAATTGAGGTTAATTCCCCTAATTTAATCTCATCCGCATGATTAATTTCAGTTGGGGAAAAAGGATTGAGCTGAGTAGAGTTGAGAATCGTACCATTGGAAGATTCGAGGTCTGTAATTTCCCAATTTCCAGAATCTGAATTGAACTCGATTTTGAGGTGTTTTGAGGAAATCCCTTGATCTTTGATTGTTATATTATTGCCTTTCACAACTCGACCGATTCGAACTGACGACCTTGGTTTGAATTCTAGGGTTTCACCTTGTCGTGGCCCTTTTTGTATTACCAGCTTCAGATTTGAGGACGCCATTGTTGAACAATGAAAGAGATAGGAATGAAATTGAAGAGTATAGTCTGAGTGAGTGAGTGAGCAAGTCGTATAAATTTTGGCGCTTTGATAGTTCTTTAAATTTTGAATTTCTTTCTCATCTTCTTGTTTTTGGTTTAATAGTGTAAAATATCAATTCATCTTGAAGATGTACAAACTCGGTACATTAATTAGTACTTTTATACTCCTTCCGTTTCAAAATAGATGATACATTTTGACTAAAACGCTTTTCGATGCACTACTTTGACTACTAATATCTTTAATTATGTATTAGAGTAAAGTATAAAATTTTGATTTTCTGAAAATATACATTAAGACAAATCCAACAACATATTACATTATAACATTTGATTTTACCTAATAGTAAATAATGCATGGTCAAACCTCATTCATGAATAGTGGAAAAGTCAAAATGTATCATCTATTTTGAAACGGAGGAAGTAAATAAAATGTTATTGATATTAAGTTGTAGGAGTTAAATATTAAGTTACGATTTTTTCTTATTTGGAAAAATATTGGAAAATCACGACTTAATATTTTAGTCATGCCAACTTAATATTAATAACATTTATATATACGAAAATGCTACTTGTTGTACAAATTTCGTACATCTCTGAGATGACTAGTGCTCCTTCATATATCAATGTATCATATTAACGTTTTAAAAACTCATGGTTGATGTATGAGATTGGAGCAAATTAACCTCAGGTTCGTTAAGTGTAACATGACCCAACCCGACCTGATTCGAATCACTTGATCGCAGGTATGATTTGGACCGATAAAATATGTATAAACTAATGTGGAATATGTGTATGTTTCTGTCATTTCTTATAAATTATATTGCAAAATTAAAGACTTTGTTTCTTACTATAGGTGCTCATATCTCATATCTTGCCTTGTATCATGCATGGAATTCAGTTTGCTCTCTACATTGTCAAGAATACAGTCATCACGAGTAGATTGAATGTATGAGTAGACCTAGTTATTAAACGGATGGTTAATTGGTTGTGCGAGTAATTAGTGGCCAATAACATGTTGGCCAACATGCGTAAAGTAATAACGTGTCCAATAGATTTTCTTTTATCATTACATGACCCTTACATTTATTGGTTGGAACGATAAATATGTATACACTAACGTGGAATATTATGCGTACGTGTCCGTCATTTCTTATAAATTAGACTCTTATGTTATTTTTATCATCCTAATTATTCCTTAATTATTTTCTATCAATAATGTACGTCACAAGTTGGTCATTCATAATTATCCTACTCCAAGTTCGGGACTATTGGAACATTATTAGCTACTAGCTTACCCAATGTTTTATGTGATTAGGACTATAATGTTGTGATTATACCAACTGGGATTGGCCTGAGTAGTTAAGGGTCTCTTGCTCCTTAACCAAGGTATTGGGTTCGAGCCTTACTTGGGTGTGGAAAAAATCCCAACTGGGAGGATGCTGTCCTTTGAGGCACCCATGCAAACTCCTGCAGGAGATTAGTCCACTCGTCGAAAACGGTGAGAAACTCCTCGTAGTAGGACCAAAAAATAATATTATGCTTTGTTGTGCAATGTACTCCAAAATGAGCAAGCATGATCCTCCAATCACATTTTGATAACAATCTCTCCGTAGAAAATCAAGAAAGCAATAATAAATTTATGCATAGGATCATTCATTTATAAACATCATCACCAATAGTTGACATGGACAAATATATAAGAAGCAAAGAATTGAAAGAAAAAGAACAAAAAAAGAATCAAAAGAAACTTATTAGTTTATTAGGGATTACAAAGATTTTAATTTGATAAATTAGCGAATAAACGATATGCAGAAAAGAGTGCAGCAGGTGTTAGAGAAACAAATGCCAAAACAGACATGCTGACTGAAGCTGCCACAAGTTCTAAGCCAACACCCGTGTATTCACTCCTTAATGCAACTGATATTGTTGCCCCAACTGATGCTGATGAAAATAACATGTACGCCAACAGCTGCAAAATTTTATTTACCAAACCAAGATAAATTTAGTTTGTTGTTGCTAAACAAAAATAAATTAGGAACTTCTAATTAATCAATATAAGTACCTAAGGCTAAAAGTCATAATAACAATTTGATTTTCATAATATCATTCCAACGCACAAGTTTGATCATCTATACAAATATATTAAAAGGCGTGCGAAAGAAAGCTTATGTTCCACGTTAATTACACTCTCCTCAAATTTCTAATGCAAATATTTTATGTTTATGTTTATGTTTATTCCTCACTTAAAAAAAATGTGTAAGTGCAAGGTATTGAACACGTGACTTTTGAAATGAAAAGTAAAAGTTTAACCATCAATATATTATTACTTTGTTGTCTAATGTTTCAAATAAAATATTATGAAGTCTTTTAATAATTATAATTAACTAAAAAGACTTAAACAAGTATATATATTGCTAACACTCTTATTATGTAACTTACATGAGAATATTGATATCATGTTCTCTTATCACAATTCCTTTTAAGATATTGTTTTCAAACTCAAACCTTTTAATTTTTTTTAGTTATCACGTCGTGACGTGAATTTTTCAATTTATTAGTGGACAAAAAATAAGAAAAGTAGCAAAATAAATTATAAAACTTAAAAATAATAACATATTTGTTTATTGTAACTGACCCGGGGCCGAGGCAAAAAAGAAACTAGTTATATATCCTTTATATAAGGTTGTCTAAAATTTATTGAAAAATATTGTAGTTCAGAAAATATATATGATATGGTTTTCCAAGTATACGCTTTGATTTATATGCAATAATGTGTAGCTGTTATTGGTTTTGACTAGGGATCTATTTATGCTCTTTGTATCAGATCACTTCTATCTTAATTAGAGATTAGGGTCTCTGTGTCACTTAAGTTAAGCAAAAGCATATCACAATATTTAATATTATAGGTTAGGTTATAAATTAAACTTTCTCTATTTTCTTGAAATTGCTAATTTTTTTATCCCTATACCATTACTATTATTACAATAAATTAAAGGTTATAAATTATATATATTTCTCTCTTTCCTTGAAATCGCAACACTCTAATCTTTGCTCAATCGACATAATTCACGTTGACCACATTTTTTAGTTAATATATCAAAAAAATTATGTAAAAGGTTACTCTCTCAGTTTTTTTTTTCTTCTCACTTGAAATCTAGACACTATTCATACTTAGATAGAATCTGCGCAATTTTTTTCAACTTATAAGAAAAAATATAATCATGTACGGTCTTGTTTGATTCTTCTCAATTAATACTTTATCAATATTCAATCGTTATAATTTTTACTAATATATAATAAAAAATATTTAAGTTCAAATATGTGTATTAGGAGACGCGCATCGGAAAGGTAGAAGGATAAAAAGCAGAGGGAGTATTAAATAAACTTGCCTTAATTTATATAATCAAAGTATAAACTAATTCAATATTAACAAATAAAAAATATAAATGGTAAAGTTATGTATCGCAATTTTTAGAAAAAAATAAAATATATTTTTACTAGACATATTGAAATAGTACTACTATATGTGACTATTATTAGATTTTGGATAATGAAGCAGTATAAGTTTTTAGGACGCAGTGACACTGATAATGGACGAGTTGTGAAAGAAATAGAGAAAATATAATATTGACCTGATCTCCACAGAAGTCAATCCAAATTGCAACCTTGCGTGGAATTACGTCTGTTTTGGTACGAAGTTCGTGACCTTTTATCCCAACTTGCACTGCTGTATACACCGTCACAATGACTGCTATGCCAAGCAAATAACTGCGCAACAAAAATAGAGAAGGTCCCAATTAGAAACGCCCCATATACTCCAAATACAAATTGCATCCTAAT
This sequence comes from Beta vulgaris subsp. vulgaris, assembly GCF_026745355.1. NCBI lineage: Eukaryota > Viridiplantae > Streptophyta > Magnoliopsida > Caryophyllales > Amaranthaceae > Beta > Beta vulgaris. The sequence goes on from NC_079208.1 coordinate 2,337,348, forward strand.
TTTGTTCAAATTAGTACATACACATGTGACATGTCCGTAGGAATAGAATCATAATCACGATGAACATGAAGTACTAGATTATGTACACGGAGATCAATATGAATGAACATGTACCAACTATAGATGTACATATATTCATTTGGCTTGTTATCCATGTATATTTGCCTTGTTAATAACTATGTAAATACACTCACTATGCTCTATATATGTATTAGCGTGCGTAAGATCTAAACTTTGCAAATTTTGAATGATGTAATGGCCGGTCCTGAAAAATGGAAAAGTAACATATTCTATGAATTAATGAATATAGTTTTGTCATGCATTTTTATGTAGAGAGTGTAACAATTTATGTGTTGATCACAATAAATAAAATTTGTCAGGAAAAGATTTTACTTCATCATCTAGTGCTTAAGGAGACCAATATAAGAAACTTCTTTCATTTTGTGAACATCCCATGATACTTTTTCCTACCACTGAATTAATTGGCACTTCATATACATGTACAGTTGTACTTTCAGAAAACTTCTACTTTACGTTCTATGTCAACCAAATAAGCTCTGAATTGCATTGAGACCATACATAGATGTATGTTGTGTCTTAAAACTACAGGAAACTAATAAATATGAGCCATGCAAATCTGAAAGATTCACTAACTTATAGTATCATGTTTCTTCACATGAATTTTAATATTTTATGAGCTGTATAAATTATCTTCATTGATTAAACTATTGTCTTTTTTTTATTATGGGACACTAACTTTAATTTACTTATTAAAACTGATTTGCGCTTACTAGAGTTTCATGTCATATGTATGCCTTTAGTACTGGACATTACTTTTAGAATTTCACATAATAATATTGATTTTAACAAACTAATCCTAAATCTTACTCGCTGAAAATAGAGGTGATAAAAAAAATAGTTTGCTAAATGACGCCTTAAACCCGTTGTTTTTAGGTTGTTCAAATTTTTTTTTCAGGCCTAGCTAAATAGAGTAGCGAGTTTAAACATTCTTAATTAGTTTTAATTTTTTTTTTAATAAGGAGGACAAGTTTAGGCTAACATCCTATTCTAGGGACCAACTTAAACATCCTCACGTATGATGATCCATTCTAAATGAAATCGAGTTTTACAAGTTAGAACTTATCTTTCGATTAGAAATAATAATAATCTTACTGCATTATACTCGAAAGTTGAAGAGAACTGCATGCCCTTAAGTTATACTTCTTCCGCTATTGTAAAAATACGTCATACTTCTTATGTTAAGTGAGTATGACTTAAAAATAACTAACTCAGTTTAAGTGCACAAGAACTAGCAACTTTCTTTAATACATGTGCGTGCGTAAATGTTAAACTTCATTTATGTGATTTTTATACTTTTGTTTCAAACAAGTATATATAATATACTTGGATTGTGTTTTTCTTCGTAAACGGTAAGAAATCTTTTAATTGAGCTGTAACCGTAAGGAGTACATCAATTACCTTAACCCGTAATATAGATAAAAGTCACCAACACAAGCCATAAGGATGAAAGATAGGCAAGAAAAGGCCAAAGCACATGCCCTAAAAATCAATACCCATAACTTCATCCATTCACCCTTCCAAATCTTCCCATCTGACGGTCCCGGGGAGTACGATTCCGGTGTCACTCTAGCTCCACCCTCGACATCAGTACCCGGTGGCCGCGGAAGTCGTACGTCCGCTTGCTTTACCGGTGGTTGTTGCATTTTATTCAGATTATAAGAGGAAAAGAGATCTTTTGAATAAAGGAGATCAAGAGGGGAAAAATAATAGTAGTTGTTCACGAACTAGTACTTATACTATTTATATGTATACTTGTGCTCAACCTATTATGATTAAAAATGTAAAATTATGGTCAAATGTAACTAAGCTATATATGAGATTTCATGGAATCTTTTAATTAGAGGACTAAAGGCTGTCTTCAAGTAAGTTCAACGATCTAAGCACGTGAATTATGGTAAAAATGATTATGTTGATGATTAACCAACGACTTTTAGCGTAGACTTGCTTGAATTTATAAAGCTTGTACTTATTTGACGTGATATCTAAATGTCCTACAACTTGCATGGATTGTATACCTACATTTTTACCCGTAATTATTATTCTTTGAGCTAAAATTGTTTTCTAATTGATACAATATTAATATCATAGATGATATTATTATAATAATAGACATCTAGTATTTAAATAGGATTATAGTTAATAAGATAGAATTAGTTGATATAGTTTATTTATTGTACAACTAGAGTTTAGTTGGATATATTTTAGGAGTTAACTGGTTATTAGGCCCGGGTTATGCTCTGGAAAATAATTCATTTATTAATATAATACTTTATGATAATAACACTAAATACAACTTAGCCTAGTGGTTAGAACTTTAGTATTTGTAGTTGAGGTCTTGAGATCAAATCCTATACTATGCAATTTTTTTATTTCACGTGGCACAGTTTCTTGTTTTCGCACGCCTTTTAATATATTTGTATAGATAGATGTTTAGTGAGGTTTCCTAGCCTTGTAATATAACTACGTGATTGATGAATCAGAAAAAGTGTGATCAATATTGAGAATGGTATTGATTGGCAGATAAAAATTTAACGAAAATATATTTCAACTTAATAAAATGAACATAGTCGATCAATGAATTAAGCTTCTTTCAGAAAAATATTCATGAAGCTTTTGCCAAGATCAAAACCACCAAAATGAATTATTTTCTGAATTGCAACTAGTTGAGGAAAAAGAATTCTTACCAAAACTCCCTGGCCAAATATTTACGCAATTGGTATATTAAACTAATGATATAGCATAATTGTCCGATTAAAGTATTAACTTTAGAAAGTCAACAGCATTATGCAAAGATGTAATGGTATTCTAGAAAGTCGTGAAGTGAATAACACATGAAACAGGTTGTAAGTCTAAAGGAAAACTTGGTCCAAAAACGATGAACAGATGAAACCAATAGCATGGTCTATTGTTTTTTTTATCTCATTGCATTGTTTGAATGAGTGGCTTTTTTTCTTGTTTAAACTATCTTATTGGCCACTTGCATCTAAGCTTTTTTTTTTTTTTTCGGTGAAATACGGTAGCATAAAGATTAACGGTTCATGGCAAAAAGCCTAGTACAATCCGAGTTTAATAAATCCATACAATAATGAGGGGGGGTGGGAAGGTAATATATTACATTCCGATGGTTTCTCCCTCTCCTACAGTTATGCGACAACGCGTCCGCCACCTTGTTTTACTTCCTCCTAACGAACAACAGGCTCATCTCTTGGAAATACCGCAGCAGCTCCCTGCAATGCATCTAAGCTTCAAAAACCATATAGAGTTCATACGTTTGAGATATTGGGTGTTTGTGATAACACCCTTACTAATATGTGAAACTAATATTTTGGGCCAAAATATGCCTTGAGTCGGTTACGATAATCAAATATGTCATTATTCATTGAAATTGTAGTGTATTGGTGGTTAAATAACTCACATTTTATTTCAAATGTCATATGTTCCATTCCTATTACTTACACATTAATAAAATTATTAAATGAGATCATAAAGATTTGTATTAAAAGTTTGAGAAGAGTGCCATGTGGATGTGCCTCATCCATTGGAGAGTGTCATGTCACACCGTTCCGTTAATGGAAACGCCTTTTAATATTACTGGCTCAGGGCATAGATGAACATGTGCTGTTAGGCTGGCAATGACCAGCCAAAAATAGAGGTTGTGCAAATTAACAATAAATGATCTAAAATATGAAATAACATTAACTCAATATGTTATAAACACACTATACGTGGACCAATTGGGTATACATTTCAAGTACCACATCGGAGAGATAAGAAGAAGCTATATACTTTATAAGAGTTCACCAATTACATTAATATGATGCTTTTTGGAAAGAGCCCAAAAACAAATCAGTGCGAATTTAGCCAAAGCAGACAATATCATACTAATGGTGGATTTGTAGATGGACTCATGGACCCTACAAATGGTATCAGAGCCGACGGTTCGGCTGGGAGACCATGCATACAACAGTGGAACCATGGTCGACTTGCTGAAGCACGTAGGGTGTAGGCAGTGTAGCTCTAAGGAGTGGGTGCAAGTCTTTGGTGGTATTATGTATGCTTCTCAAAGCCTGTTGACTCAGTTAATGCATGGACATGCAACTGTAGAGGCAGAGATATGTCATGGGTGCAACCGGGAAGCATGGAACGGGAACAAGTTGGTTGAAGGCATAGCTCAGTGGCTTCCAGTCTGACCTCGCGATGAGAAATTTGTGCTTGTTGCCTTATGTCGAAAGTCTTCCTGATATTGTGATGGTCATGTGGCGTGTTCCCCAGGTTGGCGACAGTATGAAATGATTGGACGGATTATCACTGGAGGGAAGGCTTGTAGTCCTTGGTCTGAGGGGAGGATTGTTGGGCATTGATAAGTGTCAAATATAATATTTTTTTCCCTTTATATCTGTTTGTTAAGTCCCTAACTTTATTAATAAAAAGTGATTCTTACGTTTTTAGTGAAATATCGGTAATTGAAACTGTTGGGTTACTAGCTATCTAGTGATTACTTGTTATTCATGACCACCACTAGTAATTCATACTGCTCTTATTCATATTATGGTATGTTAGCAGGTATTATGATATGAAGCCAAAGCCCAATTGTACCACCAAACCCACGCAACACACGCACGCATCAAAGGAATAAGAGAAGAAAATAAAGAGAAAAGAAAAAAAGGAAGAAAACCCGTATGGTTTTGACTGGAGATTACGGGCAGCAATCTATATGTAAATATATTAAAAGTTGAACCTGTTAAAGAAACACTGTTACATGGCACTTTTCTCAAATTTTTGATACACATGTTTATAATCTTATTTAAAAATATTAACAATATGTAGTTACTAGGATTCAAACACATGATCTCTGAAATGAAATGGGATTCAAACACATGAACTCTGAAATGAAATGGGATTCAAACACATGATCTCTGAAATGAAATGGGATTCAAACACATGATCTCTGAAATGAAATGGGATTCAAACACATGATCTCTGAAATGAAATGTGAGAGTTTAACCACTAATCCACTACAATTTTGATGCTTTATGTTTCAAAGTAAAACATAATAAAGTCTTATAATTAATAATTATAAAGACATAGACAAATTTTTTGACCTCTATCACTTTTATTAAGTAATAACACTCTTTTACCGCAATTCCATTGGAATTATTATCTTTATCCCCAATTCTATTGAAATTGTTATTTTTATCCCCAATTTCTTAGATTTTTTTTTAAACATCCTACTGTGCTATAACGTCTGTTTTCCAATTTCGTACTAGACACATAATGTTGCCAAAACTAATAAAATCAATAATGAAATTTATGAATAATTATATATTTAATAATTGTAACAGACTCGAGACATAATCGTTCAGGCCAAAATACTAGTAAGGGATTGAAAAGGAGGAGGAAGCCCTACTAACGGGGGGATAGACTCACACACGGAGGAGGAGAAAAAGGGGACATTAGTATACGAAAGAAACAAGGGTGAGCGCAACATAGAGGAGACGAAAAGAGACGCACAAAGCGATGAATGCGGCCATGAATTATTCTACTATTGTGATGTTTCTCGATATTATGAGTAGCTAAATTCCTAATTCTATGACTTAGATGAAACCCTAATATTATGAATTGATAGTTTTATTGTGTTTGAGGAGTGATTTTTGGTTTATGATTGCATAACTATTGAGATTATTTTTGGATTGATTATTGTTTGTAATATAGATTGATGATTGTTCTTATAGAATTAATTGTTGGTTTATATTGTCATCAAATTTACATATTTTGTTCTTATAGTTCAAGGTGTGATATTATGTAATGGTATTTTCTGATTGTGGTTGAAAAGCTGAATAATTATGCGTTAGTTAGTTAAGTTATGTCACCTAATTAATCGCAATATTATTTTGTTCTAAGTAATCTTGGCTTGTAGTTTAGGATACTTGATAAACCTAGTAATTCTCATTCCAATTAATCTATAAGCCATTTATCAGTGGTGGATTTGACTGTCCTAGATTTCGTATATTGTTTATTCTCCGATTCACTTTTGATCGCCAAGTTTATTTAGTTGCTTTAAATTTCAGAGTAGTTTAATTAGTTTACAGTCAAACCATTATATTCATATTTAGGATTGAATTAGTACATAATTACTTAATATTAATCAACATTTCCTATGGATTTGATACCCTATTAATTATCACTAGCTAGTATATAGATCTTGTACACTTGTAAGAATAGGAATTTAAAACTTGTCTAAAATCGCTATCAGATATACATCCAAAGTCCCACATCACGTAGAGATAAGAAAGAGTTACCTAGTTTATAAGAGTTCACCATCTACATAGTATAAGACTTTTTGAGAAGGAGTCCAAAAATAAATATGTGCGCGTTTAGATCGAAGCGGACAATATCATACTGATGGTGGAATTGTAGACGACCTTTAGGATTATAATTTGTGGGGAAAAATATTTGGATTCCGAAGTTCTAAGGTTTGTTCAAGCCAAGTTGCGAGTTGTGATATACATCAAATATAATCTGAGATACGGTATTTTGATGTTTTGATGCATTTCAATAGTGAGTTGCTTTACTTAGCTTGCTTATATATGAGGATGGTTTCGTTTTCATTGGACTACTTCTCCTATTATTAGTTGATCTTGGCCTGAAAAATGAGGCAAACTTCTAGTATAGAGTATAGACAATTAAACATCATCACACAAAGAAATTGGCTATATACTCTATAACATGAATAAATGGATTACTATTCAAAAATATGAATAATTACGAGAAACAAAAAAGAGAAGGGGAAGAGCAAGAAAAGAAACTTGATCGATAATTGACAAATTTGCTACAACTTTTTATCATACACTTAATTGTACTGAGAATGATATGTAAGGCTATTTTTATGCTCATTGCTCGTTTGGAAGTCGAAACTTCCAAATAAGCAAATTCGTACAATAACAAAAGCTCCAAATGAGCAAAATAATATTAAGGTGTGCCATGCATATAGTTCAACCCATCCAATGATCGAATGTATAATGAATGCTCTATTAATTAGCTGAGTAGTTAACATATATGAATAAGTTTATGAGTTTCATAGATTAATTAGAGAAGAAACGACATGAAGAAAAAAGTGCGATAGGTGCCATACAAAAGAATGCGAAAATAGACATGCTGACGGATGCCGCCATTAGTTCTAAGCCAACGTTCGTTAATAGCTCACTCTTTAATCCGATTGATATCGCTGCCCCTGCTGATGATGAAGAAAATAACATGTATGCCAAAAACTGCAAAATTATAGAACGAAATATTAAATAATTATGTAGTATGCACCTCAAAATTAGTCTTGGTAATAAAGAATAAATGTAAAAATTATCTGATAGAGTATAAATCTATTCCTAGGGCCTCAACCATCTGCTTAAGCTTTTGGTTGAGTTGGTCCTTTGACATTATCCACGTAGGTTTAGGATATATTTAGGATCAATTTTCAACCAAAGAAGTAAAATTTGAAGAATCCAAGAAACAGACTAGGGATGGAAATAGAGCGGCTTTGGGACGTGTGAAGCTTCAACCGCATCTATCACCCGCATTCATCCGCTCCACCCGCATACATCCATCACCAGTATAAGACATCACTCACAAGTCACATCCATCCATCCGTCATCCACCGGGTGAACGGGTGGGTCGGGTGGTTAACGGGAGAGGAGATATATATCACTCACAAGTCGCATCCATCCATAACATAATTATTTTAATTTTCAACTAAAAAAGTAAGTAAAAAAAACATGAGTAATTGAAAATATGGAGGATGGGTGGGATGTTAAGAGGATGATAGGTCGGGTGACAGGCAAAAAAAAAATCACCCACACCCGACCTGCATCAATTACCCGCTTCACCCGTGTAAGAATATGCCTTGAATGTTGTGCTTGAAAGGTGTTCGAAGAAATGCGTAAAAGGAGCAAGCTGCGCCTCACCCGGGCAGGTCGGGCGGATCTTGCCCGGTCGGGCGGATCTTATCCGGTCGGGCGCGCAAGCAGTTTTGGAAGAGCGAAGTTCCGCCCGGGCAATTTCGGTCGGGCCCGTGTGCAAATTTGGAGAAGCAAAATCCCGCCCGGTCGGGGCGGGTCGGCAGATTTCGCGGAAAACGCGTTTTGAGCCGCTGAGTATAAATAGGTTATTTTACCTAGGTTTTAAACGACAGAAAATACTCTATTCTCTCTGTAACCTGTTCTCTTCTCATAATAAAATATTATCTCTCTGTCGTGGTCTCGTGGACGTAGCCAAAATTGGTGAACCACGTAAATCTGTTGTTTCTTTTTATTGTTTGTGCATTCATTATTTGTTTCTCTCCCACGTTCGTTATAACAACCTGCTTTTCTCGCCACCTATTTTTCATCCGTTTATTTCGAGTTTTCACCCGATTAATAACACTGGGTTAAACGGATGATAGATGATCTATCATCTATTTACCTCCCTAAAACAGACTTTTAATAAGACCTATTTTATAAAGCGTTATTGGAACTAAGATCATCTGAATTTATTTGACCTAAACTTTATTATTTTTTGTTCGAGCTAGAGAGCGAACACTTTGTTAGTTCTCGAAATACTAGATCTGGACGAGTAATAAACAAATTAAATAGAGAAAGAGAATCATGATATTAACCTGATCTCCGCACAAGTCGATCCAAGCTGCAATTTTCGGTGAAATCACATCCTTTTTGGTGCGCAATTCGTGACCTTTTATCCCAACTTGCACGGCCGTATACAATGTCACAATGATTGCTACCCCAAGTAAATAACTGCGTCACAAGAATATGGATCGTCCCATTTTCATGCTTGGTGTTAGAAACTCATGAGATTTCTCATTACAAAAAAAGAATCATGAGTTTTCTTTCAAAGAAAGAAATCATGGGATTAAACAAGGCTGAATTCACAAATCGTAATGAAAATTATCAAGTAACAATAAATTTTCAGAATATATATATGATTACTTCTTTTACACAACTTTGTATTTTATTTGTACCAACTAAATTCATTAATGATCAAACATGTGAATACGTGAAAAACAAAAGTACAATCATTTGTGAGATTGAACATAGGATAGGTTCATGTAGTCGGGGATTTCTTTTACATGCCAAATTATAAAAGACTTTCTTCATACCAATTTTAATAGACGGTCAATTTGCATTATATAGTTCCATCAATCAGGCATAGAACTCCTTCTTGATGCAACGGAATACCTTCTAATCAAATAATATTTTCTTTTATCCTAAACTCTATATATGTATATTTATCTCTCTAAAAGTTCTGCCTATTTTATATTAAAATTTTAAATTAGTGACATGACATCTTAGGTGTCGCACCAAAATCAAATGGCGTCAAATTAGGATGCCAAATACATGTCGGATGTCGCGACCTTGTACACTAGCTTTAGGAATTAATTAGTTACCGTATATGGTTCTATTCATCACTTAAATTTATTAACGTTAAATTATTATGTTTTGACCATAATAGTATCATTTTACTAGTCAATTTTGAAGTTCACTTATTTTACAATGAAAAGAGTATATTTGAAAACAAGACTACTGTATGAGTTTAACAAAATAATGATTTCATTCCTTTAGGGCAGGTCCAACTCTTAATATGTCCATGAAATAAGGCTTAATTTTCAAACGGGCTCCCAAATTGGTTAAAAAAAGTATAAAAGACTTCACGTTGATAGTCAAAATATCTGCAAGTTTCTTGAATTAAGCTCTTCTTAAAAAATATCAAAAGATTTTGGAGAGAAAAGCTTAATTAGTTTGATGCATGTTTGCTATTTGATTCAATTACGTGCTAATTTGCTGATTTCTTTGAATTTTTTTATATATAAACCTATATTTTAATATTGATGCAGGGTCTTTATATTGTTCGGGTTGGAACTGCTTTAGGAGTTAATCGAGCCTGTTTTCATAAAAATAACAACTCGATTACCTGGGTCCCGCATATAGATAGAAATCACCAACGGATGCCATAAGGATGAATGCGATGAACGAAAAGGCTAAAACACATGCCCTCAAAATCAAAACCCATTTCTTCATCCAATCCCACTTCCACTTCTTCCCATCTAACGATCCCTGGGAGTTTGATTCCGGCTTCGTCACTCCGGCAGCCCCGCCCTCGACATCGTTTCGCGGTGGCCGTGGAAGTGTTACGTCTCCTCGCTTCTCTGGTTGTTGCATTTTGTTCAAATTAGGGAGAAAACAAACAACTATTATAACAAGAAAATAAATTCTACGAGAATGAAAGAGAGCAACAGAAATTGTTCAAGAACTACTATAGTACCACGTAGTAACTACTTAACTAGTACGTACACTATATCTCTTTTATATATGTGTGATTTTCACCTATTACGGTAATAAATTATGGTCAATGTAACTAAGATACTACTATATATTGAGCTATCATGGAACTTTCATTAGAGTAAAGGCTGTCTTCAAGGATCTAAACACGTGAATTTTTTGTAAAAGTCCTATATTTTGATCACTAATCAACGACGACTTATAGCGTAGACTTAGATTTTATAAAGCTTAAATCTGAAGTAATAACTAAACGTCTACAACTTGCATGGATTGTAGACTTCTAGCTAGTACTAAGGGGAGATTGAAGGATTTTGTCCTCGATCAAGTGTAATAAACTAAATAATATTAGGATAAGTTATGGAGATAATATATTCAATAATATTATATGATCACAACGTTTTGCTAGAAGCTAATTGTGGTTTGTTGGACTAATATGATTAGGGCCAACTACTAATATCATTGAGTCCTATGAGGTCACACAAGTAATGACACTTGGATATTTATCCAAATCCATTTGTGAAATGGGTTGCGCGGTTTGATGATGGATGGGAAGAGTTGTAACTCATGAGTTTATTAGACTCATAATGTATGACATTATGAGGCAAAATAAAGCCTCATGAAACACCTCTTTTGTAACCACCTTATATATTGATATGGGGTTACAAAGGTGTGATATACTTTACAACTTCTAGAGTGAAAAATCTGATTTTTCCCTTAGTCTTTTCACACTCATTTTCGGCCCTCACCACAAAAGTAAGAGAGTGCTTTTCTCTCTTCCGTACTAGCATACGTGGTGATCCAAGTGTTGTTCGTGGACCAACATTAGAGGAACGGCGCTTGACGTTCTAAGGTGATCTCCACTAGAAGTTTGGTGAAAAGAGGAACATACGCATCAAAGGTATAATTCTATACTAATGTTTGATTCATACTAATTTATGCAATGATCTTGGGATAGATGTACAAGTATTTGATACTTGATTTTCCGCATTATGCATCTAAGTTCCTACAGTGGTATCAGTTAGCCTATTGCATAGATTAATATGATCATGTTGATGCATGTTTTATTTCATTTTTTAATTCAATTACGGGAGGGCTTTATATATGAATTTATTTGCATAATTGATATTATGATATTAATTGATTGGAAACATAAAATTGGATTTTTATGTATATATATATAAATATATATTATACTCAAAATTGAAATCTCACATCACAAAATATCAGATTTTGTGTATTAGTTTATATCCTTTTTGAGCTTTTGTTAAACAAAATTGATATGAACCCTAATTTTTTCCCACAAATCAATTTGTTGTAACTTCCATTCAAATTATGCACAAGGGTTGTTGATAATTGAAAGGGAAGGGGGAAGGATCGCCGGTGGTCGCCCGGCGTGGTGGCAGAGGCGCCGCCGGAATGTGGCCGGCGTGGTGGTGGCGCGCGGGTTGCTTCGTGCGACTTGACGCTGCTGCTGCCGCGCAGATTGCTGCTGCTGCCAGCGCAATGTCGTGGCCGCCAGCACCGCCGGTGGTGACCGGACCTGTTGCGCGCGGTCGGTCGTTGCTGTGGTAGCCGGCTGCTGAGGTGGCAGTGGTGCTTGCACACTGCTGCCTTGGCAGCTTTATTAAAAAAAAAATTTTTTTTTTTTGAGTATATTCCAATTTGCAAATAAATTAATTAATGGTGATTAATTTTATATTTAAGTCATAATTGAATTAAAATAATGAGTTTTTTTTTTGAGTATATTCCAATTTGCAAATAAATTAATTAATGGTGATTAATTTATATTAGTCATAATTGAATTAAATAATGAGCTTTATTTATTAGTTAATTATATGTGATAATTGACTAGTTAATTTTAAAGGGGGTTACTAAGGAGTTAGTAACTATTCTTTTATTATTATGATGTTAATTACTTTTTAGGTTTTTAGTATTAATAGTTGATTAATTCTTCCATGCCTATTTATGTGGTTAGTCATCATGTTAAGTTTTTTTTTAATATGATTAAATTATATGTGGTGCCTACAATTGCTTTAATTTTTCTTTAAGTTTAATATGATTAAATTTGTTAGATTAATATTTTAAAGCCTTTGTGAGACGAAATTCTAATATGATTAAATTTTGTCTTAAGGTACCAACCATAGGATTTAATGTGTGATTAAATCTTCATGGTGTTATTATGTTTTAAAGTTGTTAAAACATGATAATTTATTTTAATAGTTGATTAAAATGCATGTTTTATATATTTGATATTATGAATGCATGCGGTGACTAGTATGGCCCAAAACTTGGATAGAAAATACGATCTGCGTATCGTTAATGTATTTTTGTAATCTAAATACGATCTACGCATCGTTGGTATTTTTGTAATATTTTAGTTTATAATTCCAAAAATATTTATTCAAGTATTAATAAGAAGAATGGTGATTCAATCTTATCCTATGAAGCACAAGGATGGAGATCCATGGTGATTCAACAAGGGAGCCTTAAAGAGTAGTCTTTAGGTTTAGGGGCCATAGTAGGATCCCTTATGCATTTAAATATTGCTTTTAAATGCTTTCTAAGTTTATTATGCTTGTGATTTAATTATTTAAATGTTCACTAGTAATTAAATCAACATAATAATTTACTTAGGTCCCTTAAATAAAATATTGGGTTTTTGCTATTCCAAATAAACACCTACTAAAACTTGATCGTTAGTAATAGGTTCTGCCAAAGCAGAGTATTACTTTCAATCTTGGGCTAAGTAGAGTAAATTTCCGAAATTTGCAAGTTTAGTTTGGTTTGGCCCAACAAAATCATCAAAACGGTTTTGGATTTTGTAGCAAAGTTTATGGGTTTTTGTGTTTGGGTGACATGCTCTGTCTAGGATTAGGAAGGCTCTCCCCAACGTTGTGGGTAACTTCCTTACCTGGGAGCGTAATCACCTTAGCAATCACCCATTAACTAAGAGTTACAATTGTTGTAATTAGTAAAGGAGTTTACTTACCTTTTAAACTTGGTTTTAAGTTGAGGCCAAAGTCCACTTATAAATCATGTTTGATAGGATCTTAGAACCACTTGATTCAAAAGGGACACATTAAAATTGGTCAAGTGCATAGCTTTTATTTTAAAGTGTTTAAAATTTGTTAAAAGCTATTATGATAAACATACTTATACTTTTTGCATCTTCTATGTAGATATCATGTCTGGTAACAACAATAATTCACCTTTTAACTTACGTTCAATCCTTGAGAAGGATAAATTGAACGGGAACAACTTCCTTGATTGGGAAAGGAATCTAAGAATTGTTCTTAGTCCGAAGGTCGAGAGGATGTTCTTGAAACCCCGATCCCAGTTTTAACTACTACCTCTACTGATGCTGAGAAAGAGGCCCATAAGGCCGTTGCAGAAAGGTCAGTAATTGTTACTTGCCTTATGCTAGCGGCTATGGAACCAAGCCTTCAAAAGAGGTTTGCAAGCTTGGATGCCTATAGCATTATCCGACAGTTGAAAACCATGTTTCAACAACAAGCTCGGATAGAGAGGTATGAAACTCACAAGGCTATTCTTGAGTGTTCGTTAGTTGAAGGCAAGCCGGTCGCCACTCATGTCTTCGAAATGATTGGTTATTTCGAAGCCATGGAGAGGTTGGGCTTTCCTTATAGCCAAGAGTTGGCTACTGACATCATTCTGCACTCACTTCATAAGGGGTTCAATACGTTTCGATTGAATTTCAATATGAACGGGGTGTCGAAAACCCTTGCTGAGTTACATGGGATGCTCATGACTGCCGAGCAAAACATCACTATTGCACCTAAGAAGGAAGTTCTTATGGTTCAAAAGGAAAAGGGTTTTAAGAAGGAATGGGCTGGCAAGAAAAAGCAAGATAAGGGCAAGCAAGTTGCCACTAAGACTGCTATTAAGCCACAGGCAAAGGCAAAGCCAAAGGTGGCCGCAAATGCCAAGTGCTTCTATTGTGATCAAATAGGTCATTGGAAGCGTAACTGCCCAAAGTACTTGAAGGATAAGAAGTCTGGGGCTTCTTCTTCAGGTATCTATGTCATTGACATTAATTTAGCAACCTCTACTTCTTGGGTATTTGATACCGGTTGTGTTTCTCACATTACTTCGAATGTGCAGGGACTAAGAAGGAGTAGAACCTTGGCTAAAGGAGAGGTGGAACTGCGAGTTGGAAATGGTGCAAGAGTTGCGCCGTTGCAGTTGGGACTTATAGTCTACCTTTGCCTTCTGGATTAATATTAGAGCTTAATAATTGTTATTACGTTCCTGCTATTACCAAAAACATTATTTCTATTCCTGTTTTGGATAATGAAGGGTTTTCATTTACAATTGAGAAAGGTTGTTTCTCTGTTTATTTGAATTCAATGTTTTATGCCACTGCTAAGAGGTCTAATGGTCTATATTACCTAGACTTAGACAAAGATGTCCTTAACATAGACAGCAAAAAACATAGATCAAGCGATACTAATCCTACTTACTTATGGCATTGTCGTTTAGGACACATAAACGCGAAACGCATTCAGAAGTTGCATAAAGATGGACTTCTAACATCTTTGACTTTGAGCCATTTGATGTGTGTGAATCATGTTTAATGGGTAAAATGACAAAGTCACCTTTTACTGGAAAGGGTGAAAGAGCCAGTGATCTATTGGGCCTAATACATACTGATGTATGTGGACCAATGAGCACAAAAGCTAGGGGAGGGTTTGGATACTTCATTACTTTTACGGACGATTTAAGTAGATATGGATATGTCTATTTAATGAAGCATAAGTCGGAATCATTTGAAAAGTTCAAAGAATTCCAGAATGAAGTCCAAAACCAGCTTGGCAAAACAATCAAAGCACTGCGATCCGATCGTGGTGGTGAATATTTGAGCCAAGAGTTTAATGATCACTTGAAGAGTTGTGGAATTCTTTCACAACTCACTCCGCCTGGAACACCTCAGTTGAATGGTGTTTCGGAAAGGAGGAACCGAACTCTACTTGATATGGTTCGGTCTATGATGAGTTTTGCTGATCTTCCAATATCCTTCTGGGGATATGCTCTCGAAACTGCTACTTTCACACTTAATAGAACTCCATCAAAGGCAGTAGATAAGACACCATATGAGATATGGAGTGGAAAAGTTCCAAACTTGTCTTTTCTACGTATTTGGGGATGTGAGGTTTATGTAAAGCGTTTACTTTCAGATAAACTCGCCCCTAAATCAGATAAGTGTTTCTTTGTGGGTTATCCCAAGGAAACCAAGGGCTATTACTTCTACAATCGCACTGAGGGCAAAGTGTTTGTTGCTCGTCGTGGTGTCTTTTTGGAAAAAGATTTTATTTCCAAAAAGGCAAGTGGGAGTAATGTATTTCTCGAAGAAGTTCGAGAAGAGCAACAAATGGACATAGTTCATCCTATGTTAGAGACAACGACACAAGAGCCAGATGTTGGGCTTGAAGTAGTTCCTCCTTTGGAGGAATCTTCTCCCATAACTGACCAAGTGTTGGAGGACGTGCATCCCGTACACGAACCTCCTATTGTCCCACTCGAATCTAATTCGTGCGAAAATTCTCAAATTGTTGAGAAGAAAATTTCTCCTGTTGCAGCCCCTCGTAAGTCTAGTAGAACAAGAATACCAACCAAGAGGTTTGTTGATTTCTTGTTAACTGAAAATTCTGAGATAATGATTTTAGAATTTGAGGAACCTACTACTTACAAGCAAGCTTTGATGAGTGAAGACTCCGAAAAATGGCTCGAAGCCATGAGGTCCGAAATGGCATCCATGTCTGAAAATCAAGTATGGGACTTGGTAGATTTGCCCGATGGGATCACACCTATTGGTTGCAAATGGGTTTTCAAAGTGAAAACAGACAAGGATGGTAATATTCAGGTTTACAAAGCAAGGTTGGTTGCAAAAGGGTTCAAGCAAGTTCATGGTATAGACTATGACGAAACCTTTTCACCGGTAGCCATGCTTAAATCCGTTCGGATACTCCTAGCGATCGCCGCCTTCTATGATTACGAGATTTGGCAAATGGATGTCAAAACCGCTTTCTTGAATGGGTTCTTGAAAGAGGATGTGTATATGACACAGCCGGAGGGTTTTGTGGATCCAGAAAATCCTAGGAGGGTATGTAAGCTTCAAAAATCCATTTATGGATTGAAGCAAGCATCACGGAGTTGGAATCTTCGTTTTGATGAGACAATCAAACAGTTTGGTTTTCTCAAAAACGGAGAAGAGTCTTGTGTTTACAAGAAGGAAAGTGGGAGTAACATAGTCTTCTTGGTCTTGTATGTAGATGACATACTTCTCATAGGAAAACATTCCCATGCTTGAGTCAGTCAAGGAATGGTTAAAAAGTTGTTTTTCTATGAAAGACCTTGGAAACGCTGAGTACATTTTGGGGATCAAGATCTATAGGGATAGGTCTAAGAGGATGATCGGACTTAGCCAACGAACTTATATAGATAAGATCGTCACTAAGTTCAACATGGAAAACTCTAAGAGAGGCTTCCTACCCATGCAACATGGAGTGTCGCTTAGCAAGACTCAGTGTCCTCTGGGCCTGATGAGATTAAGCGAATGAGTAATGTTCCTTATGCGTCAGCTATAGGGTCCATTATGTACTCCATGATTTGTACTCGCCCAGATGTTTCATATGCCTTGAGCATGTGTAGCAGATTCCAATCAAATCCAGGTGACGCACACTGGAGTGCAGCTAAGAATATCCTAAAGTACTTGAGAAGGACTAAGGATAATTTCTTAGTGTATGGAGGTGAAAGTAAGTTAATTGTTGAGGGTTACACAGATGCGAGCTTCCAAACTGACAAAGATGATTTCCGATCCCAATCTGGTTTCATCTTTTGTCTAAATGGAGGGGCAGTGAGCTGGAAAAGTTCAAAGCAAAGCACTGTCGCTGATTCTACAACAGAAGCTGAGTATATTGCTGCAGCAGATGCAGCAAAGGAAGCCGTTTGGATGAAGAAGTTCATTCTGGAGCTAGGAGTAGTGCCTAGTGTTGGAGATGGTTTGTTTTACATTGTGATAACAATGGTGCCATAGCTCAGTCTAAGGAACCAAGATCACATCAAAGATGTAAACATGTACTTAGAAAGTTTCATCTCATTCGAGAAATCGTTGAGAGAAAGGATGTAATAGTTTGCAAGGTTCATACGGATAGCAATGTCGCTGATCCTTTGACTAAACCTTTGCCACAGCCCAAGCATGAGAGTCATACTAGGGCTATAGGGCTTAAGCATATAGGAGAGTGGGTTTAATTGTGTACTATTTACTTTTAATTAGTTCACAGTTATAATTACTCGCTTTGATATGTTATGTTTATGTTTATCAATAAAAGTTTTGTTCTTATTTAATCTTGGTTTAGTATTAAATAAAACGTTCAAAGTATTTTATAACGTTTGATAGAATTGTCAAATACGTGATTTGACAAGGAACTCTATCCAGTGAACAGGAGTTATAATATACCTTAGTCCCTAGTTCGAATCATTAAGTTGAACGTAAATGATTCAATTTCATGGACTAGATTGCAAGTTGATTGATAGCGCAGTTTCATGGGCTATAGGGACATGGAGATGTCTAGTCATTTGCATAGGCTTGTATAGTTGATACACGCTGGGCAGACCTAGTGGGAGTTCTCTAAAAGGTTTATGAGACTCTTATTAATATATTTAGTGGATTCCTTTGACATGAGTATGAAACTGTTCTTACTTAAGGATTAGTATGTTTTGACGCTGCAAAAGCCGTGCCGTAAAAGGAGGTCATAAAAGCAGCGATCGGAACTGCTATGAATTTAGTGGGAGTTTTGGTCATACAAGATTGGATAAGTCCTCCTAAGAGTTAGGATTGGTGTCTTGGCCTCTTGAAGAGTGAGAACTGAAAATGCATGGCCGTGCTCAAATGGATTAAGAAGTTAATCATTTGTTTTGACAGTTCGAACTCAGATTTCAAGGAACGACTTGAATATTGGTATGATGAACATATGATGTTATCATATCATCAAGTTAGACATTAAGCGACTTAAGGAGTTTGAAGGTTACACACTTGTTCTTAGACAAGTGGGAGATTGAAGGATTTTGTCCTCGATCAAGTGTAATAAACTAAATAATATTAGGATAAGTTATGGAGATAATATATTCAATAATATTATATGATCACAACGTTTTGCTAGAAGCTAATTGTGGTTTGTTGGACTAATATGATTAGGGCCAACTACTAATATCATTGAGTCCTATGAGGTCACACAAGTAATGACACTTGGATATTTATCCAAATCCATTTGTGAAATGGGTTGCGCGGTTTGATGATGGATGGGAAGAGTTGTAACTCATGAGTTTATTAGACTCATAATGTATGACATTATGAGGCAAAATAAAGCCTCATGAAACACCTCTTTTGTAACCACCTTATATATTGATATGGGGTTACAAAGGTGTGATATACTTTACAACTTCTAGAGTGAAAAATCTGATTTTTCCCTTAGTCTTTTCACACTCATTTTCGGCCCTCACCACAAAAGTAAGAGAGTGCTTTTCTTCTTCCGTACTAGCATACGTGGTGATCCAAGTGTTGTTCGTGGACCAACATTAGAGGAACGGCGCTTGACGTTCTAAGGTGATCTCCACTAGAAGTTTGGTGAAAAGAGGAACATACGCATCAAAGGTATAATTCTATACTAATGTTTGATTCATACTAATTTATGCAATGATCTTGGGATAGATGTACAAGTATTTGATACTTGATTTTCCGCATTATGCATCTAAGTTCCTACAGTAATAACTAATAAGTATAATGTTAACGTGAATTATTGTTCTTTGATCTACAGTTTTCTTTCAATGTCGTAATACAATAACGTATAACTTACAAATAAATTATTGGTAAGCTTGCAATGACAGCTTTATAATCATGATTCATGAATTTTTGCCTTAGACGACCTAAACGTACGAAAAAAAAAAAGAAAGTTACTTGAGGAAACACAAATCTTCAAAGATATTCTCCGGCCAATACTCAACGCAATTGGTACATAAAACTAATGGTGTAGCATAACTGTATGTCTGATTAAGATATTAGCTATAGAAAGTCAACAGCATTGAGAAAAGATTATAACACATATACAATATTCGTACAGCATTACAGCCTACAGGTTATAACTTGTAAGTCTAAAGGTGTTCAAAAACAATGAGCATCTGAAACCAATAGCATCGTTTGATTAATCTTGTTCCGTAGTTTTAATGAGGGTGCGTCCTTTTTATCTGAATTTTTCTGAATTTATTTAGATCTAAAACTTTTTTTATAAGGTGAACGTGAAGGGAACACGCACCCTAATAAGTCCTTGTTTCAAAAAAAGATGTTAGCAGTTAGCCATTTGCATTTAAGCTTCAACCATATAGAGCTTATACATTGGAGGTAATGGGTGTTTGTTGAAGCTAGGTCATAACTCAAACAATACATGTGAGTTAAAATAAAGATGAGTCCATTCTATAAGCCTAAGAGAGTTACTCTCCTTATTGGCTTATTGTCATATGATTTTAAGGTAGAACTGTAAAGTGGACTATCTTTTCAATTGATGGGTGCGGCCTAGGTCCATATATATATATATATATATATATATATATATATATATATATATATATATATATATAGGAATGAGATCTTGTGAAAACATCCATAAAGCTGAAAACTGAAAACAGAAGATCTAGGCCATTGAATAACTTAATTAGATGATCCTGCGGCTGGGAATTATTGTGTGTAGTTACTGTCATGCACAAGACCACAACCCAACTTTTGTAATTTCCTTTCTCTCTTCGGACCACAAATTCATCATACAACAATGGAGAATCTCCATTTTCTCTCTTCTCTCACTATTTGATTTTTAGGAACTTAAGCAAATTCATGGTAGGTATGCAAAATTCAAAGGCAAAATCTGCCATTAGTTTCACTGTTTTCTGCCATTTTTCTTGTGAGAAATTCTTGAGGATGGAATTTGAGAAATTCAAATCAAGAATTTGAAATTGAACAAATAAAGATTCTGAGAAACGAATTGATTCAACTTAATTTGTTGGAATCAATTAAGATAAGATCGAACTACAAGAATCAACTAAGATGCGAAAAATCTGAGAGAAGTTTCGAGAAAAAATGTGAGAAAATTCGAGAAAAAGGTGCGAGAAATTTCGAGTAATTTTGAGAAAGAAGAAATTCAATTGAAACGAATTGATTTAATGGAAAGACGAAGATCAATCGAGAAATAAGAATTCCGAGAAAGTAGAGAAATTTCAAGCAGAGTTCTGAGAAAAAATGATCCAAGAAATTTCAAGAAAAAAAATCAAGAAAATGAGAACTTCAATTTGAAGCGAAGAAGATCCAGGATTGAACTTGGTTGCTCTGTACCATGTGATTTTTTAGAGAAACAGAATGATTGAAGAAGTTAATTACTCAACAACTTTTTAATGCAATCTTCACCCATGTTCATGTTGCTTGTATCATGTTCATGGAAGATACCTAGACTTAACCAAAGATGAATCAACTGATTTTTCATCGTTGAACTACCCTTAGGAAGGATTGCACAGTACTCGAAACATTGTTTCACAATGTAAGAAGGTAAATTATTGAAGCTTAAAAACGAAGACTCAATATGATAACCTTGTGGTAATTCTTGTATTGCTTTTGAGTTTTTGAGTTTTCGTATCTTGATTATGGTTTTGTGAGGTAAATATGGGTACTTTGTGTTGATATGGAACTTCAAATTAGGGTTTTCGTGATTTCCTTCCATGTCGCCATTGGAGCTTCAACGCTCAACTTCGAAGTAGATTTCTGTTTGTTTGATGAACTTTTTTTTCAATTTTGATAATTGGTAAAAGTTACCCTTAAAATATATAATAGTTATCCTAAAAGTCTTAAAAGTTACCCTAAAAATGATAATAGTTACTCTTATATTAATAAATAAAGTTACCTTTAAAGTGGTAAAAGTTATCCTAAAAATGGTAAAAGTTACCCTAAAAGTGGTAATAGTTACTCTTGTAATAAATAAAGTTGTCCTTGAAATATATAGAACTACCCTTGTCCCTTAATATAATAAAGTTACCCCAAAACTGGAAAAAGTTACCCTAAAAGTGTTAAAAGTTACTCTAAAGGAGTTAAAAGTTACCCTTGTTTTCAGTTTTCAGATTAAAAGGTGTTTTCAGCGGATCCTACCCTTATATATATATATATATATATATATATATATATATTATATATAATATATATATAATATATATATATATATAATAGCATTGTGTTGACACATATCCTCGCTCATTAAATAGTATGTGAAGTACACTTGTGATGTTAGGCTTGAATTTCTTTTATTGGTAAGATGAATAGCCTCCTGGTTGTCCTCATCGCATAGGGCCAAACACTTGAAAGGAAGGGAAAATTATAATGAAAATTCTCCTCCAAGTGTCCCTTATTATTTGGTAAGATTCAAACCCTTGACCTTAAGAATTTCTATCTAGTAAGCCAATCCAAGCTTGATATGTTAGCTAGGCGTGAAATAAAAGAAGATGGTCGTGCAACTCGATGATAAATGTTGCAAAATACGAGATAGCATCAATTCAAAATATCAAGAAGTATATTTCCATATTCTTTTGTTAATTTTATGTCCATCGTAATTACACGAGAAGAGATATAAGTTTCTCCCGTGTACTTTTTCTTTGACTTACTTTTATCATAGAGTCGTACGACTTCATATTAATAAATGAATTTTCAATTCTAGAAAAAAAAAGTTTCCCCAGTTCATTCAAGAGATAACTTCCAACCATAAGCTTGGAGTCGTTGATTTAATTTGCATTTATAAAATTTATCTCCGTTTCATATTTAATCACAATATCTATACAACTAGAGAACCAAGGCCCCGTTCGTTATCGTTTTATGTTTTCAGTTTTCAGTTTTTTTTGAAAACTAAAAACCAAAAACTGCTGGAAACCAGAAAAAGTGGTTTTCACTTTTCAGTTGTCAGTTTTCAAAATCTTCATGTTCCCAATAAATTTGACTAATTTTTTATTTTATTATAGAACATATATCATATGACTTTGAAAATCAAAAAACCAAAAAACAGAAAACCACAGTAATACTAAACGGGTCCTAAAATAGTTGATAAATTAAGAATCTCATCTATAATCATCAGATTCTTTCCAAAAAAAAAACTATAATCATGAGATTAATAAGCCAAGCATCCATAGTAATAACAAAAACATTAATTCAAGTATTAGATTTATAAACCCAACAAAAGTACTTTGGCGTAGAGAAATAACAAGAAAAATAAGGATAAAAATATAAGGAATTTGCATTAATGTTAAATGAACTTAAAAGACATGTTTATGAATATGTTTATGATCTTGATAAGTCAGTGAAGAGATGGTATCCAGAAATGAGAGATGCTGGTGCAAGAGCGAAGAATGCCAGAAAAGACATGGCAACCGCAGCAGCTGCCTTGTCTATGGTTGGATGTGAGTAAACAAAAAGCTTCACTATATGTATAGACATGGCACCTGCCGATGCTGATGCTAGCAACATGTACGCAACTACCTGCAAAATAATCAACTTTTATTAAAAAAGTTTTTTTGAGGGAAAAAAAGTTGTTAATTAAACAGAATAATAATAATATAATCAATTTTGTTATTTTTACTTATACATAATTAAGGATTCATCTTTCGTTTGTTAATTGAAACATTCCTTTACTTTGACTATTGATTTCGTAATTACATATATAAAAGTAGTTGATATTCGAAAATTGCACGTTGAGAGAAATTATAAAAAGTTGATAGATAAAAAATGCACATTGAGATAATTCAAAGATATATCACTTGAAAATATATATACATTACTTTTGAATATTTATAAAATCAGAGTTTGTTAAGTTTGACCATAAAAATATACTTACTACGTTGCTAAATACATGCAACAGTTCCTACGTACATGTATGCTAAATCCTATGCACTAACTCTGGGAACCAAGTTTTACTTGAGCATTGAAGCCTTGACGAGGTCATTAGCTCAAGCACAATCCAAGTCAAATTGAAAAATTTTAGTCCCCTTACATGATACATCTAATTAGTGCGAGACTCAAAATGCACTTCATTGCAAGACTGAAGACCCACACATGAATATAATAGATCAGGCATTATATAATGAGTTTTTGCCAACTTCCAACCATTTCTTATTAACCAACGTATGTAGGACTTCAAATTCTCATTATCACTTTCCCATCGGTCAAACTTGGTCACATAGTCTAGCAAAAACCCAACTTATCATCTTTTAGGACCAAGGCATCCGGAGATACCATTATTTCTAGTACAGAAGTTCCTATAAAAATGGAAAATACCCTACTTTTGACCAATATTCCCTTAGGCACAGCCATACATAACATAGAAATCACACTCGACGAGATTCTACAAAAAAATGTTCTATCATATTCATATACAACCAAGTTATATGATGGATTTTTACCGACCCCAAAGGGAAGAACCTTTCCCCTTTGAGAGTAGGAAAATCATGATCGGAATAGCGGACCCGAAGCTATGGAACTTGGTTGTGGGTCTTTTGTCGAAGTGGAATGGGCCTTTGATTTCAAATCCAAAGGTTAATTGTACTCTAACTACAACTTTATGTAAGGCAAAGTTTGGTTTGGGGGGGTTGTTTGATAGTGGAAAAATATAATGATAAGGGTTTATAGAAGAGATATAGGAAACTTGACCTGATCTCCGATAAAGTCAATCCAAACCGCGATCTCTGGTGAAATAATATATCTCCCTGTGCGAAGCTCATCACCTTTTATCCCAACTTGAATTGCAGTATACACCATACAAATCAATGCTATGGCGAACACAAAACTGCATTACAAAACAGTAAAAAAAAAAAAACAATTACAACTTATGGATACCATATGTATCTTTTTTCCTCCATGGATTGACGATCATACCCCTTCGAATTTCTAATTAATAATCTTTTTACCTTTGTTTCATAAATACAGAGTTCGAAAAATTAACTATGCAATATTTGGAAACAAAAGGTATATCTATTATTCTATGGACACTACTTTCGTCCGTACTTACTAAAAATCATATTTATTATAAAAAAAATACGGTAAAATTCTTATAAAATTTTGTGACCTTAAAAAAATGAAATCCTTAAGCCATTTTTTTTACAGTAGTTTCTAGCCTTTTTTTCTACCAGTGAATTATTAGATAATAAAATAGAGTGTTTTAATTTGTACATAAAATCCATACAAATTATAAATATAATTTATTTTGTATACATACATGCTTTAAAATATGTATCAGATAAAATCTCACATGATGATAGTATAATTCAAATAGCTAGCATGAATAAAAATTGTGTTGAATAATAAAAATACGATTACCTAGAACCTTGATCAAGATGAAAATTAGGGATAACAACCATGAGGATAAAAGATAGGAAAGAAAAGAGCAAAGCGCATGCCCTTAAACCCAATGCCAACACCCCTTTCTTCATCCAATCCTCCTCCTTCCATTTTTGGACATCCGACACTCCCTTGAAGTTTGATTCTGGCCTCGGCCCGTCCTCGTCCTCGACGTCGCTGCCCGGAGGCCTCGGAACGTCCGACACTTTCTCTGTTTGGTTCATATTATACATGGCCGGAGAAAATGTAACAAAACAAGAAATGGGGATGAAAAGAATGAAGACTAGCTAAAAGAGAGGTTAATGTGCAAATTAATGACCTTAGTATATATATTTGTATCATATAATATAGTACTTTATATGATTATAATTATAATCAGAAATTTGTTGAAATCTTTCATTAGGAGATTGAGAAAAATAATTAAACAAGGACGTGAATTAGTGGAGACGGTGTAATGTTGTATATGCTGAAGAATGTGGACATCACATAGTTTAAATTTTAATTATATCATATAGTTCTATGTCAAGGGATAGCCTAGTACTTGTATATTTTATATTTGGCTGAATATGCTTGACTTGTAAGTCGTAATCGAATAAAAATATTACTCAAGATAAGAAACCTTAAACAGAAATTACTCATGGTGATAACTTGATTATGAGTTTATGACTTTATTATCTCAAGTTAATGAATATAATCATGCCTGCAACTACGTACTTCTGAAAAAATAAAAATGTCACAAACGATTCTTCGTGCAATTTATGGGGCACAGGGAGATAATAGACAAATCATATATACTTCATCCGTGACAGAAAGGATGTAATAACAATTGGGTATTATTTGTGAGCTATAAAATATTCAATTGTTGCATTCTTTCTTTTACGGAATATAACTTTAGTTATCCTTATCCCATATTCTCATGCACATTTTTTCGTGTTTTTCTTTGTAGCTTCTTATTAGAGTAACATTATATGTAAAGGGTAGAATGATATTTTACTAGTCATACAGTTAATACAATTATTCTCCACATTTGTACATGGTATCGGAGCCAACGTGATATAAAGGTCATGGGTTCGAATTTCATCCATCCCATCCTTTCTAAGTGGAATATTTAGCGCCATGTATGAGGGAGGCTTGTGCTGCATCCACACTTCAAAACCCAATGGACTCTCGTGTAAGGGGGTGTGATAGAGTACAAATCTATTCCTGGGACCTCAACCATAAGTTTAAGCTTTTGGCTGAGTTGGTCCTTTAACATGAGTTAACCTACTCAAATTAACACAATTATTCTCCACACTTGTACACTTCTGTTCTCCCCTCCTTTTGCACCAAAAGAAAAAATTCCATGCACAATCTACTCCAACTCAAATAAAAGCAGCGTATGAGAATAGCGTACCTATGCTTTGACAAGGGGTGTTAACTGAAATCCGTTATAAAAACTGAAATTAAAAAAATATATATAAAGAAATTTAAGTCTTACTTGCTTCTACAAGTTACTAGGTAAACAGTTCCATTAGTGGAAGATTGAGTCCAAAGTTTGGACTGTTTACGAATTTTCAATAGTATGAACTGTTTATATAAAATGGGCTACCTAACTTAGTTTGTTGGACTTGTAAAATCCAATTGGCCAAGATGATATGGCCCAATGCCTTGCTAACCCGTCAGTTAATTTGTGAACGTCCAAGATAGGAGCATAACCCAAGCTGATAGTTTGATGGATTTGCATCTCAATTTACCAGCACAAAAACAAGCTATAACTTATAAGGGACAATTAGCCAAATAGGTGTAAAACTGAACGCCTCTTTGTCAATTGGTATACAAGTTGTCAATTGTGACAAATAAATTTAAAACTTAGTCTAGTGTACCAAATGTGTACATGATTTAGCTTTATCCAGACATCTATATAAGCGTGCATGAATAAGAAAGCGTGTCACGTGGCACTCTTCCTAGGGAGTTTTAGTTCATGTAATCTATGTACAATTGTTTGGGCCCATTTCTTGGACCAGCCCACCTATGGCAAAGTTACTAAAATGCCCCTACATCTAGGGAAGCCATCCCTCCACCAGCTGGAGGTGACCAAAATACCCTCATTTATTGGGGTCCTCTCCTCTATAAATAGGGCTTGTTCACCAGACAAAGGTAAGCGATTCTAAGTCCTAAACCCAGAGCATCTCTCTCTACATGGATCCCTTTCTCTCTCTACCTCAATCATTTACTGACTTGAGCGTCGGAGGGGCGATCCCGGGACCACCCCCGGGGTAGGCTAACCTTACCTTTTGCAGGATTCCGATGTACGGATAACGGAGCTCAGACGTACCTTCTTGGGGCCTATCAAGTTTCTCAGCACACATCAACACTTGTGATCACCCTCAATTTCTTAGCAGAACAGTTTGGCGCCGTTTGTGGGGAGAGTACAAGAAGTTACTTCGCCACCACTCAGCAAGATTCACCTTGTTGCTACTCAGCAAAACTCACCTCATTGCTGCTCAGCAATGGCCCCAACCATGAAGACATGCTCCCAAGCCAACCGTTCCTAGAGAGCTCAAGCATCCCATATGCACCTATGGTGCTATCCCTTTGTCCAAATGACGAGGATTCCACCTTAATGGGGAATCCACTTCGGAGTCGGTCATCCCGCAGCATCGGGTCAGATATGAGTAGCTGACCCAATGCCCATAATTGTAACAAGCGTCACCTTGATTGCATCTCATCTTCAACAAACTCTCGAGTAAAGTCGGACGGATATGGTCTCCACTCGTCGTGAGGAGATCGCTCGTCCTTCCTGAGATGGTTAGCCTAACCGGCTAGGGCCTAAATAGAGGGAAGGATCGCGTCAACCCTCAAAAGGATAAAACACGTTATCACTCAGAACAAGTTGTATGAAAGAACACAACCCATGAAGACTGACCTGAGCAAGGGGTGTGGTGACTCAGAACCGTAAAACCTCTCCAGAATAAGAAGTGGCACCCTCGAGTGTATGATGTAATTCAGCCAGAGGGGCCTATTCATCAAAAACATCGACTCATCGACGATGTCTACTCATTTAAGGTACCCACTCATCCTCGGGTGCCCACTCGGCGAAAAGAATATGCTCAGCGAGATGTGCCTATTCATCATCAAATGCACCAACTCATCAACGGTACCTACTCCTTCGATGTACCCACTCATCCTTGGGTGCTTGCTCAGCCGAGGCATCTACTCGGCCTCCGATGCCTACTCAACTTGTGAGAAATTTATGTTAACTTCAAAGGCACACTATCAAAAGCCTTGCATCACCCAGATCAGTCCAGCAAAACTAAGACTAACAAGTCAAAAGAGGCGAGCAAAAGGAGGCTCAAAAGGCTAGAATTTCGCCATGGCACCTCCTCAGTCAGGAGGGGGAAATCTCACTAACATAGCCAAAAATGGCTAAGTACAGCGTACCGGAACATTCATGACGTCAAAATGGCGAAGCTCAAATTGACCCATATCCTCCATATCTGGACCCGCTCGATCACTAGGAGACCCCTTCTCCTTTGCTGAGTCACTCATACTTAGCGGCATACTCATTCAAGCTAAGTACTTAAATTGGCGCCCACTCGGACAGCATGTGGCTCATTAGTCCCTTATCCGAGTGGCATCCGACCCGCTCAACTGATAGGAGACCCTCTCTCCTTCATCGAGCCCCCTTATACTTAAGCTAAATTTAGTAATTCACTGATACCTGCTCGGATAGGGACCCGGTCGACCATCCTGTATTGAGCATAACTTGAAGCGAGGCACAAACTCGGCCAAGGGAGTTGTTCGGGCAGCTTATACTTCGCAAAAGTTCGAGGGCGTTGCTTCCTAACTCTCACTGGGGCAACTCCCCCCCCCCTCAGGCCTAGCAGGGTACCCCGGGAGCATAGATCTCTCTCGGTTTCCGCTGAACGATCGCCTTGGGAAAGAATGATGCTACCCTATCCGATCATCCAGCGTGGGGCTAATTGCTTAAACGCCTCAGCTGGTCAAATGAATACAATTGATGGAGGTGCGATGATGTTCGTCATCTCCTGAATAAAAACTTCTCCAACGACACTCAAGTACAGGGAAACCTCCCCCGACTAATTTAGTCGAAAAACGGCTAAGTGTCAATAATTGGACCTACTCGAGATCTGAGTAGCGTCAGAAGACCTCCTCGGGAAGCATGGATCTCCCTGGCTTCCCCGAGTCGAGAATCTCCATCATGGGCACCTCCTCAGTCAGATAAGGAGCGTCCCACTAACTTAGTCGAAAAACGGCTAAGTCTCAACAATTGAACCTACTCGGGATCTGAGTAGCGTTAGAAGATCCCCTCGGGAGGCTTGGAGCTAGCAAAGCCCTCCCGGGTCGGGAAGCTCGTTAATTGGCACCTCCTCGGTCATAAGAGGAGCGTCCTAATCAACTTAGCCGAAATATAGCTAAGTGTCAACGACTGGACCTACTCGGGAGTCGAGTAGCGTCGCAAGACCTCCTCGGCCAAGCATGGGGCTCATTAGCCTCCCGAGTCGAGCATATCTCGCGGTACCTCCTCGGCTATGCCAGGATTACCCTACCACTTAGCGAAAATAGCTAAGTCCAAACAAATCGAGTCGCTCGGCCACTAGGAGACCCCCTCTCCTTTGACGAGTCGGCCTCGTAGTTAGCCAAATTCAGAGCTAGGTATTTCATCGGCACCGGCTCGGACAAGCATGGGGTTCATTGGCCCCTCATCCGAGCCGCGTCCACCCAACTCAGCCCAAGGAGGTCTCCCTCCTTGGTTGGGTCAGTCTCCTAAGTCCCAGATTGACTTAGCGAGAGACGGCACCGGCTCGGACAAGCATGGGGTTCATTGGCCCCTCATCCGAGCCGCGTCCACCCAACTCAGCCCAAGGAGGTCTTCCTCCTTGGTTGGGTCAGTCTCCTAAGTCCCAGATTGACTTAGCGAGAGACGGCACCGGCTCGGACAAGCATGGGGTTCATTGGCCCCTCATCCGAGCCGCGTCCACCCAACTCAGCCCAAGGAGGTCTCCCTCCTTGGTTGGGTCACTCTCCTAAGTCCCAGATTGACTTAGCGAGAGACGGCACCGGCTCGGACAAGCTTGGGGCTCATTGGCCCCTCATCCGAGCCGCGTCCACCCAACTCAGCCCAAGGAGGCCTTCCCCTCCTTGGTTGGGTCGATCTCCTAAGTCTTGAATGACTTAAAAAGAGAAGGCATCTCCTCGGCCAAACTTGGGGCTCATTAGCCCCCAAGTCGAGCGTGTATCTCGCGGTACCTCCTCGGCTAGGCCAGGAATACCCTACCACTTAGCGAAAATAATTAAGTGCAAACAAATCGAGTCGCTCGGCCACTAGGAGACCCTCTCTCCTTTGACGAGTCGCTCTCATACTTAGCCAAAAATCAAGCTAAGTACCTCATGACACCCACTCGGACAGCATGGGGCTCATTAGCTCCTCATCCGAGTGGCGTCCGACCCGCTCAGCTTATTGGAGACCCGCTCGGCCACTAGGAGTAAGTCTCTCCTTTGACGAGTAACTCTCATACTTAGCCAAATTAGAGCTAAGTACTTCATGACACCCACTCGGACAGCATGGGACTCATTAGCTCCTCATCCGAGTGGCGTCCGGCCCGCTCGGCTTATTGGAGACCTGCTCGGCCACTAGGAGGCCCCCTCTCCTTTGGCGAATCGCTCTTATACTTAGCTAAAATCAAGCTAAAGTACTTCATGTGCCCCCACTCGGACAGCATGAGGCGCATTATTAGCTCCTCATCCGAGTGGCCTCGGATCCGCATAAAGACCTACTCAACCTGAGCACCTCCTCGGCCAGCAAAGCTCGAAGAGTCGCTCAGCCCACTCGGTCATGGCACTCGCTCGGTCAAGGTACCTGGTCGGATTATGAAGGTGGTCGGATGTAGGCGCACCCGGTCAAAAACTCATCAAAGCACCCGAAGGCACCGGGTCGGCCTCTTAACCAAAGCACCTAATCTGCCACTCGACCATGCATCCACTCGGCTAGGCCAAGGGACCAGCTCGGCCAAGGGAGCTCGGCCATTCGGCCCAGGGAGCTCGGCCATTATTATAGCTCGGCCAAGGGAGCTCGACCATTATTATAGCTCGGCCAATGGAGCTTGACTAAGGGACCAGCTCGGCACGAGAAAGCTGCTCGCCTCGGCTCGAGGGAGATTGCTCGGCTCGGTCGGCAAGCACCTGCTCGGCCGAGGGAGTTGCTTGGCTCGGTCGACCAGCACCTGCTCGGCAGCTCGGCCCGAAGAAGAGCAGCTCGGCCAGCCTCGGCCAGCACCTGCTCGGCCAAGCCTCGGCCAGCACCCGCTCGGCCAGCCTCGGCCAGCACCTGCTCGGCCAGCCTCGGCCATCACCCGCTCGGCCAGCCTCGGCCAACACCTGCTCGGCCAGCCCTAGCAAAACCTGCTCGGCCAGCAATACCCGCCCGGACACAAGGCCTGCTCGGCAGCTCGGCCCGAAGAAGAGCAGCTCGGCCACGAAACTTGCTCGGCCAGCCTGCTACCCCCGTGCTTGATTAATCTTAGCGCCAGAAGATTCTTGGGTCCCGCTCAATATCGACAAAAGTGCAATCAGCTCATTCCGCCAATCAACCGCACTAAAAATGGTGATTTCCACTCCGATCACTTGGCGTGGGGCTAATTGTTTGGGCCCATTTCTTGGACCAGCCCACCAATGGCAAAGTTACTAAAATGCCCCTACATCTAGGGAAGCCATCCCTCCACCAGCGGGAGGTGACCAAAATACCCTCATTTATTGGGGCTCCTCTCCTCTATAAATAGGGCTTGTCTCACCAGACAAAGGTAAGCGATTCTAAGCTGCCAAACCCAGAGCATCTCTCTCTACATGGATCCCTTTCTCTCTCTACCTCAATCATTTACTGACTTGAGCGTCGGAGGGGCGATCCCGGGCCACCCCCGGGGTAGGCTAACCTTACCTTTTGCAGGATTCCGATGTACGGATAACGGAGCTCAGACGTACCTTCTTGGGGCCATATCAAGTTTCTCAGCACACATCAACACTTGTGATCACCCTCAATTTCTTAGCAGAAACACCAATAATAAAAAATTTAGAAATTGCATAGTATAGGATTTGATCCGATAATATTTATAGTACACCTGGGTGTACCTGAATCATGCTCATGGTACACCCAAGACTATTTTCTCCAAATGAACAAAATGAGCGAATGAGCAAATGAGCAAAATGAACAAATGAGCAAATGAGCAAATATTTCTACTCATTTAAGAAAATGAGCAAACACTTTTATTACAAAATGAGCAAAATGGGCAAATGATTAAATAAAAAAAATGCCCAAATTAGCAAATTTGATGTCAAATGAGCACCTGAAGTTCTAATTTATTACAAAAATACCCCTGGGTGTACCATGCTCATGGTACACCCGGGTGTACCATGAGTGAACTCGATTTGATCCCAAGACCTGAAGTACATATACTAAAGTCTTAACCATTAGACTAAGTCCCTTAAGTCCCTAGACTTAACTCTAAGTCCCTTAAAAGTTCCCACAACTCTTTACAACAGGTTTATTCAAACCCTTCACCCCTGGATAGACTTTACCCCAAGTCTACGCATAAACAACAAGAACTTACTCAAGTTCCTAACTCAAACTTACTCAAGTTCCTAACTCGAATTTGATACAAGAATTCACTCAAACCCTTTACCAAGTTCCCATTACAAGAGTTCACTCAAACCCTTATCATTATGCCAAACCTTATGGAATGACATAAGTCTGACACTATGGAAAGACACTAGTCAGACAGTATGGAATGACACCAGTCAGGCAACTTAAAATGAATACATAAGCCTCTATTTATAGTATGCTCAAGACTTGAGCACTACTTCCACTTATTTCTCCACTAACGCATGATCAGTAAGTTGGGAGAAACTTGGGGAACACAACTTATGTCGCGTTTATAATAAAGTAGTTAGAGTAAAAATAGGAAACAAAAAGAAAATAAATAGTTGGAGAAAAAGCAATGTTTTATCAAAATATAATCCAATAGATATTTTTTCAAAACTCACTTTTTATTTATTTTCTTATGCAAAAATATTTTACTGAAAACTTTTTCATAAACTTGACATAAGTACATGAGTTCCTGTGCGTACAGGAACTCGCGTCAAGTTCCTGTACTCACAAAACTCATTATACGTAATATAAATCTAAGCTTTTTATTTTTCAAGAACTAATAAGATAAGATTAAATAAACTAAAGATATAAAATCAGTATCATAAATTAAAACCGATTTTATTTAAAACTATTTTATTTAAAAATTATCTTTTATTTAAAAACTAAAACTTATCCTAAAATAACTAATGTATATTATTTAAAAACAATTAATTAAGTAGAGATTTATTAAGAAATAGACTCTAAATAAATCCTACATATTAAGATAATAATATACAATATACTCAATGAATCTTAGATATGTTTGACTCTAAGTTCCATAAGTTCCTTCTGACACCTTGTTCCATTACCTTTCACGTTTCTGTATACTTACATGAATCCTAGAAAATAAACTCATATTTTCCGCCTTCATGCTACATGTTGCTCCAACTCAAGAACCGCATGTTGATAGCTCCATCTCTGGAACTCCGACGTGCTAGTTCCTCAGGAACAAACGTTGTTGCTCTGGAACTTCTTGTTTCAACTTTGAAACTTCAGGAACTGCTTTTATTCAGAAACTGCTCCTTCATAGGAACCGCTCCATCTCAGGAACTGCTCCAGCTCAGGAACTGCATATTCAATGTTCCTTTTAGGATATACCTAGGAACCTCTCTTTGTGTTCCTTCTAGGAACTCTTCTAGGAACTCCTAGGAACTTTGACTCTCTTTGGATTTCTTCCGCACGAGCTTCACTTATTAGATTTCTTCTAGGAACTCCTCATGATGTGATATATTTAACTTTCCATGACTTGTTCAATGTTAATGTAATATACACATCTCAAGCACACATCTTACTTAGATAATCATCATTTGTTTACTATCATCAAAACATTACATGACTAAACACTGTCCAATGTGTACATAAGTCATGTCAATTAACAAGAGTAAAATTAGCTTGCAACAAGATTGAACCCATAACCTCTTACTATTATACATGACACAATTATCATCTCAACTAACTTTTAATCATGCTTTAAGTGTCTACATTATCATATTTGTACCTTTTAGATGTTGAGTTTTCCTTAATATATTTTAATGGG
Source organism: Beta vulgaris subsp. vulgaris (assembly GCF_026745355.1). Lineage (NCBI taxonomy): Eukaryota > Viridiplantae > Streptophyta > Magnoliopsida > Caryophyllales > Amaranthaceae > Beta > Beta vulgaris. The sequence goes on from NC_079208.1 coordinate 2,371,397, forward strand.
AATGGAAAAATATGCATATCAAGTTTGAAAAACAATACCAACCCGGAACAACACACAGATCCATATACTAGTTAATGATAAAAACATGTGTTAACTAATGTATATAAGTCAAGTTGGAACAACCTAAACAAATTAAAGGGTATATTACTAATAACTTCCCGATGAAGTAAAACAGATAACTAGATAACTAGATAAGGGTAACAAAAGAAGGAAATACGCCCTTTCGACCCCTCGTGGACTTTACATCCGATAATGGACATTAAATCCAAATAACTGAAATTATAGGCCCACATCCTTTTATTTCCGATGAAGTTTCTTCCTTATGCCCTAAGGAAGTGAGATAATGAGCATGTATAACAACATTACAACAGTATAAAGACTATTGATCTGCTTTTGCTGATCCTCCCATGAGATGGGGAAGTAATCGATAATGGGCCTTTCCCGATTTCCCCTTATATTGCCCAACAATGCGAATATACTCCCTCCGTTTGGTAAGTTTTTATGTACTTTTCGTTTAATTTTGTTTTATGAATTTCTACTCACTTTACTTTATTTTTAAATAGGCAAAAGAAATATTATTCGTTAATTACTTTATGGCCCGCTTTTGTTTACTATTTATCTCTATTATATAAGCCAAGGGAGGAGGTGTGGTGTCCTCTTTTGAAGTGACTAAAATACCCTTAATGATCTAATTTTTTTTTTTTGACAAGCTTAATGATCTAATTAATAGAATGAAAAAAATTACAAAAGCAAATTATTTAAAAATTCTCATTCCAACTTGCCATTTAAAACAAGTTTAAAATGGTATATGCATCAAATACTTCAATCAAAAATTAAATGGACAAAATATATATATCTTATAAAAAAAGATGGCATACATAACGTGCACATGAAAAGTCTGAACATTCACTACCTTTGATACTCTTTAATTCATTTAAACCAACTCATAATTTTTGTTCTTTCTGTTCAATATTCATTCACAAAAAATTAATGTTAACAATCACTCACAACCTTTTTTTTATTTTTTTACATTAGCGAATTAATATATCTAAATTCACCTAATTGTTGAATTTTTCACATTTAAGTTTAATCATAAATAAAGTACGAATGGATTATCTAATAGAATAACCAACTTTTGAAATTAACGCACGCATCGCGTGCATATGAAGGCTAGTCTATTATATAAGCCAAGGGGAGCTATGGTGTCCCCGATGAAATGTCTTTTTAATCCTTTAGTTAAATATATACTCCATTCGTTTAATTTTAATCTACACACTTTGATATTTTACACTATTCACAAATTTCACTTTGACTACCATTTGTGATTTATACGCGGATGAAAATATAGTCATGTGGAATCTTGCTAAATTCATCATAATACGTATTTTGTTAATATGTACTTTTTATAATTTTTACAAATACAAAACTAAAAATATATGTCCTTAAAGTTTTGCATTGGCATATGTGAAAAGTGTAAGTGTGTAGATTAAAATGAAACGGAGAGAGTACTTGATTGGATATTCAGATTTGTACAATTATATCATTTTTTAATTTAAATATGGGTCAAAATTCCAATAATAGACAAAATAAGCATTAAAAAAGTAATTTGACATAATGAATAGAATGGTTACTCAATAAAAAAAATTACAAATTTAATTTGACTACAAAACTTTACATCTAAATGATTGGGTTTCCAGCTCAAAAGGAGGGCCATGGCACCTTAATTTCATACTGAATTTCATAAGATCTGCTCCTCAAAGGGGACTCTCTCTCTCAGTCTCTCACCATAAAAGAAGCTCAAACATAGTCGCCGACGCTTTTGCAAAGCAGGGGCTTTTTCGTAGCTCTTATTTTGTTGCCTGGATCTAATTCAAAATGGTACTATAGATTGTAATGTAGTGGAGGAAGCTAAGTCTGATTCTCGGTTTAAAGTTTCTCTTATGGAGAATGACTGACTGTGTAGGAGGTTTTCCTTTAGTGAAACTGGTTATAAAATTATCAAAAAAAAGACTTTACATCTAAATGTTTATGTCAATTTCTAAAAAATTTATAGATTACAATAGTTTGTATAACAATAATTATAAGGATACTTCTATAATTACATTTTGATGAAATTTATTGAGAATAGACTCAAACAATCTCACACACATCGCGTACATAAAAGACTGGTTTATATGTAACTAATTTAACAGGATAAAGGCCTAAAGGAAATACTAATTGATTGTGAATGTTAACCCCACTAGCTAGTTTTAATGTGAGCTCATTATTCCTTGAATTGCGGATTGGCTAATTAGGAATTTAGGATAGTCACTTATAAGTTCAACACAAACTTCAATTCATGAATCATGACAATCCCCATCAATATCTCTTTCCTGGATTCGTGGGTTAGTTAATCAACTTTAATATGGTTGTTGTGTTACCTTCTACTCTTGGATAATATTTGTACTCTTTATTTTACGTGTGGAGAAGATAAAGGTCCATGCTTGTGGGCCTGTGGCATTTTTCGATTAAATCTCTCAATATTAATTTCTTTTAGAAAGAAGTGGACTATACACAAGGTATGAAATCCTTCTTCGTTTTTCTTGTTCTACCCAAAAGAATTAACAGGTTTGATAATGCATAACTTTAAACATTTATATTTTGAATTATACTCAAGTAAAAATTGTATAAAATTAATTTCATGAAGATACTTATTGAGATCAATCTAATTATATCTCATATGGTTTAATGGTTATACATATATTTTATATATATATAATGTAAGAATATCAAAGTGGAGAATATAAATAGTGTCAAAATTCAATATGATGCACATACTTAAAAACAACGGAGGTTGTACATGACATCCTCTTTTTTCAACATATTTTGCTCTACATCAGACTTGTATAATATTAAAAACAACGGATTGGTGTCCCTAGAATACTTGAAATTTCATAGATCATAATTGTAACTAACAAATTTCTACGGAACCTCCAAACTTCCACGTTGTGATTATAGAACCGCAAATATTTGATTTACGATGATTTTTTCACAGAAAAATGAAGTTTGAAGTCGATTTCAATTGAAAAGTAACATGTAATAGAAAACAAAGTATAGCCTTGATTAGCATTATAAATTCATGAAAGATATGAGTTAGGCCTTGTTCTTTTAAACTTATTTTCAATTCAATTCGGTTTAATTCAGCTTCACGCAGTTAAATTTAGTTCAGTTCAACTCAACTCAGCTCAGACACTCTCTCATGTTCATTTTTCTCCCAGTTCGGTTCGATACAGTTCAATTCAGTTTAATTTCTTCCAACAGTTTATTTCAGTTCACTTTAGTTTTTCTCCCAATCTAAAAGAACGAAACCTTAAGCATACGAGAATCCAAATACACTGTATATCAAGTAATAAAGTGAAGCTTGGCTGAAAAAAGGCGAAATCCAATTATGAACAACGATAATCAATCAGACAACTAATCATTTCCTAAACACTTTGCATCTAATACAGCTCCATACACTAATCACTTGGTCCAACCATCTTTAACCCATAAAGGAAGCATATGCTATCATAATAGGAAACATAATAGAATAACCACTAAAAAGTTTACAAATTGCCTAAGACAAGTTTTTTCTTTCGTGTGAAAATCAGAAAATGGACCTAATTAAGACAAGTTGTAAGGTCAAAAAAACGCCCAACGGACAACGGTCTTCTAGGAGATCACGAGCTCACTGCCACTAATATAAGGACTAAGGTCACAGGCTCACAACATTAGAATATATACAAAGCTTGGAATTGCTTGAAAAAGTGAATGACATTGAAAAATATATGCAGTACGATTTTTTGGGGATAACAATGTAAAAGACAATGCAACTTTCTTGGTTCTTCATGCATGTCTTTGGTGAAGGACTTGGTTTCGATTAATGAATAGTTTTGTCCTCTGGTATGTAATTAACTTCCCAAAAAAAAAAGGTCAACAATGTTACTGTTTCGGATACAAAACTTCAAGAGTGGGGGATCTAATCAAGAGTGCGAGGGGTGTGAATTTTGAGATGGTGTCAATTGTCCAAAGGGTACTATAAGTGACGTATGAAAGTTAGCGGATAAGTTCGATAACGAAGTTCGTCAAAAGAGCCTGAAATGATTTCTACTAATCGGGGTTTCCGGAGTCCGATTGCTTATTGTAATACCTTTCTGGAAGCGGAACGGGCCAACGAGTCAAACGCACTGCTATACTGTGACCTATAGGCTTTTTAAGCCATCCGAGTTCGTTTAGGGCCCGAAATCAGCATTTTAATTATTTTCGAATTTTATTATTTCCTTAATTTCGTATTAGGGTTTTGTGTTAAGTATTTAAACATTAGTAGGTCATTATTGGGAGGCAGTTTTTGACTTTTAATAATATCACAGAGTTCCTACTCTTTTCTGGTGGATTCCGGATTTTCTACAGATTTATCGCTTGTAAATTTGTTCGTCCTTGATCGAGATTAGCGCTTGCTTTTCTCCATATTTTCCGACTGCGTCAATAAGACCTGCAAAACAAGAATTAAACTAGCCGGAGTTATCTCGTGATCATCCCTCCAAAATCAAGTCAGTGTTGGTATTTAAGGTATAGATAGAGAAGTTAGAGAGAGATAGAGTAAGTAGGTCAACTATTCATCACCTCCATCAATCGAGATTCAGTTCTTATTTATAAGGATTGGAATGACGATGTTTGAGTGTTAGGTCAGACTAAAGAGCTGGTTGGGTTGGCTCTTGGGAGACCAGTTCTCTAATCCTTTTGAGGGATTAATTTTCATTACCATTAACATTGACATAATTTATAAAGAAAAGCACATGTTTGGGATAAATTTTCATTACAATTAACATTGACATAATTTATAAAGAAAAACACATGTTTGGGATAAATTTTCATTACAATAATTAACATTGACATAGATTTCATTTTTATAAAAGTAAACTAGATTCATTACCATTACAATAAAATAAGCGTTAAAGTCACAAGATAAGCCCAACAAACTAACTGAGATACAACCAATCTTCTAGAATTTTTCTCCAAAGTCACTCCCCTTGTTTTTCACTATGCCTGATTTACGATTTTCATTCTACACTCCTTTTGGTTTTTTAATTATTACATTTAGACTTTTAATGCATGTCAATGCAAAACTTTAAGAACATATATTTCTAATATATTTGTATAAGTTATAAAAGGTATATTATAAAATAAATATTAAGGGTCTGTTCTCCCCATCTTATTTTCAGTTCAATTCAATTTAGTTCAGCTCAGTTCCATTCGATTTAGTTCGGTTCAGTTCAATCCAGTTCAGCTCTGAACAATACTTTTCCTCTCACATATCACTATTCATTTCAGTTTAGTTCAATTCAATTCAACTGTTTTATATCGAAAAAAACAGGCTCTGAGATGAATCTAACAAGAACCTACATAACTATTTTTCATTCACATATAATTCACTCACGAACGATAACTAAAATAAAATTTATGTATAATATAAAATGTTAAAGTATGTAATTAAAAAAACAGAGATGTGTTTTTCGATTTTCATGTTCTATCATACAAAGTAGAACCTCTAGAATATTAGACATTTCACATTTGGATAAGTGGGTATCGACCCTATCAAGATAAAAGTGGGCCCAAAATGGGTATCAATGGGCAGTAGCACAACTCATTGAGGAAGGAATTTGACAAAAAGAAATTGGGGCCCGCCACTTCTCAAGTTTTATGCGCTTTGTCCGCCGTGACAAGTATATTACCCTTTATACCCTTATTGGACAAGAGGGCCACAACGGTCTGAATTTTGGCGTCTGAGCCCTGAGTCCCTGACCACCCAGTCAGACTGGAGCTTTGGTCTTGTGACACAAAAAGTTCAAGAAATTTATGATTGTAATTTGTAGGGAATTAAATTAAATGTTTTATATAAGTTGCGTATGATACGTGTTTAAACATATGGAATCTTTAATTTCTGCATGATATATTGAGTGTCTGGATGATATAGTGAGTTTTCGCTTGATATAATGAATGTTTAAATGATATAGTGAGTTTTTGTGTGATATAGTGTGTAAATTATATAATGAGTTTATGTATGATATAATGTGGGGGTGAATGATATAGTGAATTTCTGTGTGATATAGTGTGTCCGAATTATATAATGAGTTTATGTGTGATATAATGTGAATTTTAGAGGTGGGGTTTGCGTGAGATATGCGAGTGGAGGTAGATTGTGCGGTGACGGGAAGCAAGGGTGGGGTTTTGGTAGTGGTGAGTTGATCTTCACGAACAAGCAATTTTTCGTGAAGTTTGTCGAAGGATATGAGAGTATCACGAGCATTAATACTCTTGATGAGGTTAGTGTAGGCAGAGTCTTGGATGCCATCACAGACTTGCTCGATAACATCCTCGAGAAGGACAATATCTCCAAGAAGGAGACGTTGGTCGACACACATGCGAATGGAGTTGATGTAGTCGGTGATGGAAGACGAGCCTTTGGTTAGATTTTTGAATTTGGTTTTGAGGAGTTTAAGGTGGCCACGAGATTGACGGGCATATGTTTGAGAGAGTAGATCTCATGCTTCCTTGGCGGTGGAAGGACGAGAAACTAAGGCAACAATGGATGGTTCAAGAGTACCAATGATAGCACCGAATAAGAGACGATCTTGGCGTAGCCAAGTGAGATAGGCAGGGTTGGGTTTGTTGGTTGCGGAAGACGTGGTGGCAGCGAGTGTTTGTGCAGGATTGGGATGTGTTCCATCGAGGAACTTGAACAAGCCGTAACCGAAGAGGGTGGCTTGGAGTTGGAGGTGCCATGAGAGGTATATATAGTTGATGGAGTTGAGTTTGAGCATGCTGGAAAGATTAACCACGATGAGGGGGGGGGGGGTGGAAGGTTCAACATCATTAGGGATGGTGGAGGAAGCCATGGAAGAGGAAGCTCAAGATGGAAGCCAAAAAAAAAACTAAAGGTTCAAGGATTAACCTGCTCTGATACCATGAAAGGATTGAAGTAAGCTTATCATTCATGTGAGAAGTATACAAACTATATATAATACATGTAACTACGTAGCTATATTTGATTAAAGATAGATACGACATAAAGATAATAACAAAGAAAGAATATCCTAAGGTATAAAGATATATGCAGTGAATATCCTAAGGAATAAAGATATATACAGTGAGTGGTATTCTAAGAGACAGAATGAGATATATAGCAAACTATTCTTATCATAATGTGGATGTAAATGATATAGTGAGTTTCTGTATGATATAGTGTGTGTTTGAATGATATATATAGTGAGTGTGTCTGAATAATATAGCGAGTTTTTTTTTGGCAATTCAAAGTTTGATAACCAAAAAAAAAAGACTATTGCTACAATCAATCAACACCAAGGGACAAGAGCAAAGGAAATAACTCCCCGTACCTTCTAGGAAGGGCCTGAGAGCATCAAACCAATAGCCTTACCCTTCTAACTCTACTCACTAGCAGAGACACAAAAACACACAAATAACTACCAAATAAGAAGTTGTCTAGTACAACCATTACACCTACTAGCAACACGAAAACATATCTGCCTAAAATTAGCTTCAGTATCAGCATAAGACCTCCATAAACTTTTGCATTTCTTTGGAGCCATATCTGGTACATAGCTTCAGCAAATATCATACATTATAGCTGGTATTTTGCTCCTTTCCTCTTACTCTTCAAGGCAACAACTTGAATTTCTTCATCAAAGTGTCTTCTAGTCACCACAACTTTCAAATGGTGTTGGCATACTGTCCATATGTTCTGAGAGAAGGTGCAATCAAAGAATAAGTAGGGGTATACTCTCACTAGCAACGTTGCATAGGGGACATAAGTCATCATCTGTAATCCCCCAGGAGAATAACTTGTCCTTGGTAGCCAGTCTACCATGGAGAATAAGCCAAGTAACAAATAAAGCCTTAGGGCTATCTAGCTTGATCGTTGCATACAATTCTCTTTCATCTCACATGATCATGCTCACCCTGCATTAGCAAGTAAAATTTCTTGATTGAAAACACATTAGCCTGAAGCATGTGCACAACCTGCAGATCATGAAAAACCTCCATGTTCTCCAGCACCTTCTTCATGGACCATGAGAACCTATTAATATAGCGAGTTTCTACATAATATAATGTCGGTTTAAATGATATAGTGAGTTTCTGCATAATATAGTGGGTTTACGCATGATATAGTGGATTGTTCAATAATAATACGTTGTTTTGCTTGGTGCACGCTAATGTTAACGTGAACGGGTCTATACAAGTCAAATTGTAGAAGTAGTAATTGTATTTTTTTTTAATTTGCTTCAACTAGAGGTGATTTAGATTTGATTTGACTCAAATCGGACCAGATGATCTACTAGCATATTGTAGCTTTTACCAAATAAATTCTATCGTGTCATATGTCTTTGAAAAAACTCAGTTTAATTTTAATCAAATTATTTACTCTATTTTCTTATCAAAATTATAAACTAAACATGATAGGAGAAGTCAAATTTTGTTTTTCTTCCCCTCGATGACTCAATAGTCAATACAATCTTTTCCCAATTTTTTTTCTAATCACATGCAGGTCCAACTTGGGCCTAATCTTGCTGTTTATCTAATAATTTCCTTTTATACATATTAAATGTTGAAGCAAAATGTAAATCGTTGAAACACGAAAACAGGAGGCAGATGCAACATGGACACATCGTTTATATATTCATAAATATTTCTTGACTTGCCTACTCGTCCACAAGCTTATCTATGCAACATGTACATGATCCTTTAGCAGATACTACATTCATGACAAATTGACAATGCCATATTAAACTGGTGTCAGCCGAAATTGCTGCATGCACCGCAAGTTCCAAAGGATGGATCTCCTGTTTTGGACTTGATTTTCTATATCAAATTAATTGTTAAACTTAAGGGTGCTTATTGCACAAGTAGATCCCGAATTGTACTGTGTTCGACTCGTTGATCATTTAGCTTGGTTTGGCTCGGTTCGTGAGCTCGATAAGTGAAGCTCGACTTGAGCTCTTGAGCTTCTTTCAAGGCTCGAGGTCAGCTCGGTAGCTCAGCTTGGCTCGAGCTCGAGTTGAATTTTAAAAATAAACCAACACAATATTAAACCTAACAAAAAGTTCATGTTCAACATTTGAAATAGTTGTTGACAGTTTCAAAAAATAACATGAAACATATCTTATTTCATTTTTCAAATGCTAACCAAATGAATTACTTACAAATATACATGAAAAAATCGATAAAATAGACCTAAAAGGATAGAAAAAGAAAAGACATGAATGGTTCAACGTAAAAATCTGTATAAAAGGATACGTATAGTATAATAACTTTTTTTAAGTGTTTTAGCTTATAATAACTTTTTAGGTGTTTTAAATTATATATAATTATTTTTTATATAGAATAATAATCGAGCCTATTCACGAGCTTTTAGAGTCAAGCTTGGCTTAGTTTGAATCGACTTGTTAAGATCTCGACCAGAGCTTTGATCGAGCTCTGTCTGACCCGAGCCAAAACTATTTATGAACAAGTCGAACTCATTATCACCCCTACTTACACTACCATGGTAGAGTATGACTTTGATCTTCTTTCTTTCTTATAGAGCGCATCATGATAATTGAAGAAATTACGAGAAATAAAGAATGACTTAGGGTTTGTTCTCCCCAACTTATTTTCAGTCCAGTTCAGTTGCAATCAGTTCAATTCAATTCAGTTGCAGTCGGTCCGGTTCAGTTCAATGTGGTTGCAATCAGTTTAGTTCAACTCCAATTATCATTTCTATTAGTTATAATTGAATTCAGTTCAGTTTAGTTCAATTCATTTCAGTTCAGTTGTAATCAGCTCAATTTATTTCAGTTTAGTTGCAATCAGTTCTATTCAGTTTCAATCAGTTCAATTTAGTTTAGTTTAGTTCAGTTATTTTATGTTGAAAATAACATACCCTAAAATATCATGGTCTACAGTCTACACTCATGACTAAGGGCTTGTTCTCTTCGACATAAAACAGCTGAACTGAACTGAACTAAACTGATCTAAATTGAATTGAACTAAACTGATTGCAACTGAACTGAATTGAACTGAACTTATTGCAATTGAACTGGACTGAATTGAACTGAATTGAAATGAATTAAATTATAACTAAGAAATGATAGTTGGAGCTGAATTGAATTGAAATGAACTGATTGCAACTGAATTAAACTGAACTGAAAATAAGCTGAGGAGAACAGGCCCTAAATGAATCATAGGACTAGATTATGGCATGACCAGTGACCTTAAAATCATCGCATGCCTATTCATGGAATCGTAATTGGATGGGACCCACTAATTATTATAATTATATGATAATATACAATGTAAAAATATTATATTTCCGAAAGTTCATAAGTTTGTGTATATAAATAGACACTTATGTTGCTTATTTTATGAAATATTTTTTTATTATGGTCTCTTAAATCTTTAATCAATGGATAATAATGTAATATTAATCATGATTAGGATACACTTGGAGAAATTGCTCACGAGCCATGATTAACTTTTTGAAAATGAGTGAGAAAAGTTATAGATTGAGAGGGATGATATTTATTATTTTGGGTCATGAGTATACATGCTCTCAGAGGCTAGGACTTAAAAACAAATCGAGACTTTAATTTATCCGACAAATAATGTACTTTTTGTTGAGAAGAGTCTTATTTGATTTAATTTAGGATGCGTTCTATTTATCTAAAAAAGTGTTAGGTTAAATTAGTTTAGATAATAAGTTTAAGATAATCCAAGTGAAATATTAATTATTGTATGTGTTTTCTTAAATCGACAATAAATATTGATTGAGTTTTAGAATACATAAATTTTAGTTGTAGAAAAAAAGATATCCAAAAATGATGAGAGGTAAATTTATACTTTTTATATCAATTTTTCTTTTAATGTTCTACTAATAAATCATACATCAATTGAAATAGTGTGTACCTTGTTGTTTTACTAGCAATTTCATTAGTTATTCCACTAACTATTTCCAACAAGATGTTACTTAATCGTTATTATCAATAAATAGTGCAAAAATCTTTACTAAGCCGAATAATAAGTTCTCAATCCGGAAAAATATTGAGTTTGGAGAAGAAAATTCATCCCAATTTTGATAAAATTTTATACTTATCCTACCTTAAACTTAAAAACCAAACCGATTTGACCCAAAATTTCCAAATTTGGCTAATAAATTAACTAATGATCCTTACATTTTACAAGTTAATCACACACTCACACATCAAATAAAACCGTATAATGATTTCTCTAACACTTCTCTAATTAGGGTTTGACCTACATCACAAACTGTCATCTTCTCAAACATTTCCAAGAGGATGTAGACATGTAGTCACAATTCTCACACAACAAAATCAAGTCCATTTACTTCAAAATATATTTAGATAAGACTACAAACTTGCCAAGTCAAAAACCTATTTTTTTCCAATTGTACACATGATCCTAGGAATCCCAATCCCCACTTTCCCTTCCCCAGATAGACCTTGTTACGGAAGCATGGGGTTTAAGAAATGGCATTCTACTAGCTATCCACCACCAAATTCAAGACTTATACATTGAAGGAGACAACCAAGTAGTTATCAGAATATTGCAAGGTCAATACGATTGCCCATGGGACATACAGACTCTCATTGAAGACATACGACAACTTCTTACTAAGTTCAGATTCTATACCACTAAACATATCTTCCGGGAAGCTAATCGAGTAGCGGATCTTTTATCAAAAAAAGGTCACAGTAGTTCAGCTAACACAGCTGACATTGATCCGTCCACTGATCCTATTCTGCAAAAATATGTAATCCTTGATTCGTTAGGATACTCCCTTGAGAGAAGGTTGTCCTAACTCTACTCATGTACCCAAAAAAAAAAAAAAAAAAATCCAAAACTTATCACTAGTACCAGTTTGTTATCGTTTTCTGTTTTCAGTTTTATTTCATCTTTGAATAAAAAAAAGTAATTTTTAATTTTTAATTTTCAAAATTAACACGATTATTATCATTGTGACTAAGTTTAAATTTATAATACTATTTATATCATATGATTTCAACATTATAAAAACCAAAAATTGAAAACTGGGACGAGAATAAAGGATTACTCACTTTACAGTTTATTTACGCCTACATTAACCCCACACGCCGAAACCTTAAGCACGCCTCCCTCAATCAAACCCTCATTACCGCGGCGACTACCGGCTAACAGTGGCAAAATCGTAATTCCACAAACCCATAAAATTTTAAAAAATTCAATACTCCCACCCTTTACAACTCATTACGCGTCACCACCGAAACTTCCGGTAAACCTGCCACTTTCTCTCTCTTCCTTTTTCTCTCTCCTCTTCACCCCATCACTTCCTTTTTCTTCTCCTCATTTCTTCCTCCTTCCTCTCACATTGTTCTTCCTTTTACTCTCTCTATACTCTCTCAAGTAAAAACCAAAAAAAAAAAACTCCACAAAAAAAGCAAAAAAAAAAAGAAAAATTCATGTCTGATCATAATTTGTAGGAGAGCGAAAGAGAAAAACTCCGGCGAATTTTCGTCATGATTTCCCGATTTACCCCTGATTTTCCGGTGTATTTCATCTTCTATTCATCTTCTTCCGGTCGTTCTCTCATCGGCGCTAACCACACCTCCTCCAGATTTTGCTCTCGTTAGAGTTTTGTTTCTCTCTCTAACTTTTTTATTTCTCTTCAACTGCACAGCAAGCATAAACACTGATTTTTTTGAATCGATTTTTTTTTGTTTTTCATTGATTAAACACAGTATTGTTATTAGAACTGTAAAGTAATCAGATTAATTTTTTTTAAATTTTTTTTTTTGATTTTTTTTGAATTTATTTCGAATTTCCTCCATGAAGAAGCTTCCACACAGTACGGAAAGTGTGTTAATGGAGTCGCCGATGAAGCCGAGCTTCTTGCGAAACTTTCTGGTGAAGATTTTATTATTCTGTGTCTTCATCATAGGCTTTCGATTTGCTTACGTCGTAACAATTCGAGGCGAATCTTGTGACGTCGGCGATTTCTGCTTCTTTTCGTTGCCGGAAACCTTCAATTTCGCCGGAACGACGACAATTTCCGCCGTTTCGTCCTCTGTTATCGCTACTGACGACGTCGTTTCCTCTGATAAGGAAACCTCAATTTACGCGAGCAAAAAATGGCGGAAATCGGTGCAATACTACTCTTCGGTGTTCCAGGATCTAATTTCCGACGGTTTTCTCTCTCCTCAATCGAAGTCTCTCTGCGTCGATACGCCGTTAGGTCAAGAGGTCTTCGCATTGAGAGAGCTCGGTGTTTCTGACGCCATTGGCGTATCTAAGAAAGCGTCGAAACCGTTGGTTGTTTCTTTGAAGGACTCAGGGCGTCGTCAGCCGTTTGAAGATAATGCGTTCGATATCGTGTTCTACGGTGGAGGTGGAAAGATTGATGAATTGAGCAAATTTTCGGAAGTTTCGGAGGAAATTGGAAGAACACTGAAGCCCGAAGGGTATTTGGTTGTTCATACAAGAACAAATGATACTTATAGTTTACATTCCTTTATTGCTTTATTCAATTGTTGCACATTCATTAAGTCCCGTGAAATTCATGGATTTTCTGATGAGAATGATGATGGTAGTGGTATAATACGTGAGATTGTGATGAAGAAAGAAGAACATGGTTCTGTGTATAGTAAAGAATGCTCTGTTGTACCAGGGTACAAGCAAGAGATAGTTTCGAAAGCGGAGAAATTGATAGGGAAGGAACCTTTGAAACCTTGGTTAACACTGAAAAAGAATATACAGAATGTGAAGTATCTACCTTCAATGGTGGATATTAGCTTTAAGAGTAGATACATATATGTAGATGTAGGAGCTAGGAGCTATGGTTCGAGCATTGGGAGTTGGTTTAAGAAGCAGTACCCGAAACAAAACAAGACTTTCGAGGTTTATGCGATTGAGGCTGATAAGTCTTTTCATCAGGAATATGAAGCTAAGAAGAAATGGGTGAAGTTGTTGCCTTATGCTGCCTGGGTGAAGAATGAGACCTTGTATTTCGAGGTTAATCATGATCCTGGGGATGATCCTGAGGAGAAAGGAAGTAAAGGGCGAGGAATGGGAAGGATTAAGCCTGTGCAATCACATGATGGAGTGTCGAGTGGTGTCGATAAGATTGTGGGGTTCGACTTTGCTCAGTGGTTGAAGGAGACTGTGACAGAGAGAGACTTTGTGGTGATGAAGATGGATGTTGAAGGCACGGAGTTTGATCTTATCCCTAGGTTGTTTGAGACTGGGGCAATTTGCTTGATTGATGAGATCTTCCTCGAGTGTCACTATAATCGGTGGCAGAGGTGTTGCCCTGGTGAAAGGAGTGCCAAGTATGAGAAGACATATGACCAGTGCTTGAACCTGTTTACTTCGCTCAGAGCGCGTGGTGTTCTTGTTCATCAATGGTGGTGATTTCTGGTAACAGGCTATATACTTGGTTGTTTATGTAACTTTCTTATACTTTGTCAAAATGCTTTGTTTACCTGCAATGCGGTTAATGTCCTAGTTTGTGTAGTTAATTCTCAGTTATAGAGTTGCTTGGAAAACTTTACTTGTTAGTGAATTATTCCAGATTTTCAGTAATACCAAGTTCTTTGGTTTGTTTCTTTTATACACATTGTTGTTCACACTTATTATACTTGTTGAATAAGATGTTGGTAATGAAAAGTAAGATATGGTGCATCCTTGCACCAACTGTTAACAGTTAGTATTTCATTGCTGAGTGGTGTTTGAGTATTATATCGTTTGAATCTTCGCTGTTATTTTCTTTGTGGTGCAAACTTCTGTTCCCTGGGATGAGAATGCTCAGTGTTGCAAAACTATTCTTGCCTGTATTTCCGTCACAAGAACTGTCTATTTAATTAGTACTCATAAATTAGAAATGTAGACGGTGATGACTAGTGTTCTGAACCTGATTTTGTACTACAGACCATAAGGGACTTGGATAGTGTTGTGTTCAACTTATTTTCAGATACAATAGTTCAAATAAGTTAATACAAATTTAGATAAGTCAAAATCAGTAAGATTTTTATTCAATGTAGCAAGCATTATGGTTGCGATTAAGATTAAGACATAGTGAATTGGACAGTAAGAGACATCGTTGAATTTTTCTTATGATGGTTAGGATCTGTTGCGTTGTGTTTTCCCCTATTGCCCCGCTTGATATTTTTTTCCAGTAGGATCGAAATTGACTGCTGAGGGCCAAAGGTCCCTTGATGATGGAAAATGTAACGAGACCACTAGAGTTGAGTCTATGATCTGATCGTAAGTTTGTAGGTCTAAAATAGGCGTTTGCCGGAGAGGAATAACCGTTGTTAATCAATCAAGAATCGGTGCGGGCCGTAGAATGTTGGTTCATGTACCTAGACAGAGACTTCATTCATATGCTTTATCCACCCTTCCCTACATTGTGAATTTTTACCTTCTTTTTCCTGTGGAATGGAGCTTTTGGTAGTTGATATTGATGACAGATTTATGAGAAACAGTAAATCCAAGACCTGCTTAAGTCTTGGGATTGAATTAGCTGGCAATGAAAAGAAAAGGTTTGGATGGGGGTAGAGGTGGGGGTTGGAATTAGTTGTACTTCATGATGTAACTTTTGATTCTAGAAAAGCATATTTTGATTGCTTGAGTGGTCCTTGCTATGTTACAGTAGCAAGTACTAGTATAACCTTTGTTTTTAGGCGAGGTAGGTTTTTAGCTATGGTAGTTGAATAACTGATAAATATTGCTTTTGTCTACCTATCTGATGATGTTTTCATGTGACTATGTGAGTATGGGACAGGTCAAAATCTCTGATGTTATTAAGTTAATGTGTTTGGCTTTTGTTTTATGTGATTATAATTACTGTTGCATCATTTTGTCACTTTTTGTGATTGAAATTTTAGGACTGAAGAATATTTGTGAATTGTGATTTGTGAGAATTGATATCATGTTTCAGTTTTCTTTCTAGTATCAGTCAAAACAGTATGGGACTTTTTGGAATAAGATTAGATGGGATGGACTGTAGATGACATATTTTTCTTGATTTTATACCTGTGCCTGTAATTAGTTTCCCAAATTAGAACAGTCTTGCCTTCATCTTCTTAATGAAGTTGGATGCCCTGTAGCCGGATCGTCGTGAAGATTTGATCATATAACTTACTCCCTAGTTGCTACATTTGCTTTATCGCAGCGTACGAGATGTAATTTCAAACACCAATATGGTGAATTACATATATGAAAAAATTATAAAAATTATATATTTGGAAAGTACAAATTGGGACGAATCAAACAAGATTCAACATGACTATGTTTTTTCTTATGTATATGGAGTAAAATATAGTCAAAGTTATGACTTGAATAGTACCTACGGTCAATATGTAGCAACTAAATTGGGACGGAGAAAGTAGTAAATAACTTGCAAGAGGTTGAGGTTAAGGGGGATGGGCTCTGTTTTATTGCCAACTTTTTGCGTTCTAGTTAATTGATGGTTGTATCTTTCACATGAAAAGGTCACATGCTAATTATACATAAAAAGGTCACGTTCGAGTCACATGACTTTGTAAGCGAGACAAAACATAGTGTTTAAGGCAGGGCTATGCTATGAGGGAGTTGTGAGCCTATGAGAGTATGAGGGATATATTTTTCCTTTCATCGTCATCTTGTCCCATTCTTCCATGATTGTTAACTAAGATCATGATGCAAATTTGAATTTGAATAGCTGCCCACCTATCGTAAGTGGGTCATGATTGTTAACTAAAAACAATACTTTATGTTGTTTTTGGTATAGATTTCTTGAACATAAGTGTTGATCATATTCAATGCTAGGCATATTATTACTATAGTTTTGGTTAATACATGTACTAATCAAATTAACTAAAAACAATACTTTATGTTGTTTTTGGTATAAATTTGTTGGACATAATTCTTGATCATATTCAATGCTAGGCATATTATTACTATAGTTTTGGTTAATATATGTACTAATCAAATTAACACTCACAAATCTGTCATAGGAACGTGATTCCGTTTGAACTTGTACTTGCATTCATTGCGGCAATAAATCCATTCATGATTGACTGTAATAAACAATTTATTAAGTGGTTCATGTGCCAAGTGATGGATCTGTGGCAATCATTGCTTAATAATTATAAAATCATTGTCTTACTGTAATAGTACTTCTACTAGTTTATCAGAATTTCCTTTTATGTGTAAAAATAATGTCAATGAATTAACATCCTATGTGACTGACAGCTGCTTGTGGATTTTAAGATGCTGTATACTTTTTGTGGTACATTAAAACACTTTGATTGGACTTCATGTGAGTTCCTTGTATATTTATATTGGCATCTACCTCTCCCCCTTTTTAAATGATCCGTTTTGATTTGTGATACTATTCTCACGTGTAACTCTGATTACCTCTTATAGTCATGTGGGATCTTGTTAGATTTATCTCAATGTATATTTTCATAATATCAACTTTTTGTAATTTTTGCTTATTGATAATTAGAGATATAAAAGTTTAAAATAGCACGTTGACATGTGCGTTCAAGAAAAACGGATCAACTAAAAAAAGAGGGATAATACAATTTAACAATTCTACATAGTCTTCCATATTGACATCATTCGAGTTGTCACAAATAAAATCTCAGACAAAATTGGCTACTATTAGTAACAATCTTATTGTCCTTTTGCCTACTATCAGTGAGGCAGCCCAACCCATCTTCTCCAAGCCCACAATCAATGTGTGGTGTCCTTAAACAGTTAAACCTATTACACATAATACAAACAAGTATAAGTACATACTCGGTAGGCCGGTATGTATTTACCAACACATACCGGATTTTTATATTAGGGTTGAATTGAGTTTTTGATAATTAACATTAATCTTATTTTCGGACCAATGAGTACATTTATGAGTGGTTCTAGGTACATACAGGGATATGTTGGTCATTGCCAGAAAAAGAAAACACTGAGAAGTCGTTTGGTTCAATATATGAAATGGAAAGGGAATGGATATAAATAGAGGAGGGAAATTAATACAAATAGAGGAGGAGAATGGATACAAAAGTGATTACCTTTATTGAGTGTTTGGTTCAAGCCAAGTAATGAAAATGAAGGGTAATCATTACCTTTCAAGTAGTGGATTTTGTTACTTGAGGAAGAGGGGAATGTAACATATTGGAGGGATTCATTACCATCAAGTAATGGTAAGGGATTGATGTGGGGTTGAACCAAACAAGAAGAAAGAGAATCGGTAATTAGTTCTATTTCTTAAAATTCGAAAATAATGAACCAAACGATCCATAAATTTCAATGGTACAATTGTGGTATCCATTGGATTTTTAATGATAGCACTAGAATCTCAATGGTACCATAAGAGTCTTAGGGCCTGTTCTCCCCAATTTTCAGTTCAGTTCAGTTCAGTTCAATTCAGTTCAGTTTAATTCAATTCAGTTCAGTTCAGATTAGTTCAGTTCAAATCAGTTCAGTTCAGCTCTTGACAATACTTTTACTCTCACATATCACTATTCATTTCAGTTCAGTTCAGTTCAGTTCAGTTCAATTCAGATTAGTTTAGTTCAGTTCAGATCAGATCAGTTCAGTTCAAATAAGTTCAATTCAGTTCAGTTCAGCTGTTTTATGCCGAAGAGAACAGGCCCTTAATGATACAACCAGATACTACGTTTGTACCTTTTAGTTATATACAATTGTGCGTATATAATAAACATTGGAGTTTTAATGATACCATTAGAGTCTGAATAGTTATTTTACAATTATGGTATATACTCTCTCCGTTTTTTTAGATGTAACATCGGACTTTTCACATTTGTCAAGGTACAACTTTGACTGATAATATCTCTAATTGTATAAAAGTAAAAATTATAAAAGATATATATTTGGAAAGTGTACACCGTGACGTATCAAACAAGATCCCTCATGACTATATTTTTTTTTCTTATACTACCTCTGTTTTTATTTAGTTGCAACGTTTTGACTTTCACGCTTGCCAATGTACAATCTCAAATCGTTTTATCTCTAATTGTATGTAAGTAAAAATTATAAAAATTTGATATTATGAAAGCTTACATCGAAACGAATCAAACAAGACCCCACATGACTATATTTTGTTTAACATATAAATCAATAAATGTGGTCAAATAAGAGAACATGAATAGTACAATTTGTCAAACATTGCAACTAAAAGAGAACGGAGGTAGTATATAAATAATAATTAATGGTCAAAGTATATTGGAGGAATAGTACCCAAAAGTCGAGGGAGTAATAGTTTCATTGGAGTTTTAATGATACCATTAGAGTCTCAATAGTACCGTAAGAGTCTCAATGGTACAACCAGCCACAGGTACCACAATTGTACGTACCATTGGGTATGTACTTAGACTTATCCTACATTTTTAACACACAAAAGCCCTAAAATATAGTCCAAATTTCAGGCCCAAATGTATTCTCCGTTAATACAAAACCGTTATTAATTCCCGCCCTCGAAACAAACCCTATATAAACCCTTCAACTTTCCCGAATTATCTCTCCTTCTATTGTGTAGTTAATTACTGCTTCACTCTATCATTTCTTTCTCTTTCTCATCAAATTCCAGAAATATTCTCCCAAACATTTTCGATTCAACCTCGAATTAGATGAAGCTGAAGATCAACAAAGCTTGTGATCTTAACTCCATCTCTGTTCTTCCTCCTCATACCAGGTTTTTAACCTAAATTTCTCTTCTTCTTTTTTCAGTTTTTGTATTTTCAATCTTCTGAACTATTTTTCTGCTTTAATGGCGATTTTCTGGCGATAATTTGTAGGAGATCGAGTATGATGCAGCAACCGAGGTCGCAGCCGTCGCAACAATCGTTCTCGCAAGGTTTTTCGTCGCAGCAGAACGGAATTTTCTCTCAAATCTCTCAGAACTCTGTTGACGAGGTCCTGACAGATAATCAGGTCTCAGTTCTCTCTACTTTCGATTTTTCTGGTTCAAATTTTCATTTTCGGATCAAATATTACTTAGAAATTGAATGAAATTGCTGAAGTTCTGGAAGATTTTGATGTGATTTTCGTCTTCATTATTATGGTGAATTAATTTGCGATTCATTCTAGGATAGCGGTGAATAATTTACAAACGTGTTTGTTTGAGTAACTCTAGCTCTATTCTACTGTGATTGGTTCAAATAGAATTCCTCAGCTGTAGAACTTTTATTTTAAAATTTCTGTTTTAGGATTTAGATTATGAACTTCTAGCAATAATTTTGTAATTGCGGATACATTGATGCGTTTTTGTTTCTTCACACGTCTGATCTTCAATCACTTTTTTCGTCACGACACTTGATAGACGATGATATATTAATGTTATTGAAAGATAGGAGGAGATATTTTGGTCGTTTGATGTTATTGAAAGATAGGAGGATATATTTTGATCTTTTGATGTTATTGAAAGATAGGAGAAGATGTTTTTATCTTTTGATGTTATTCTAGGACTCTAGGTTCATTTTCTGGCTAGCTAATAGCTATATATGTGCATGTAGCAATGTCTCATTAATAGTGTACGTGCTGTTGATTACAATGTAAAAATCACCAGAGGTGTGTGTACGATTCATGTAGACAATCTGGTTGTTGTTGTTGACTTGTTGGAGCTTCATGACCTCTGCTGTTGTTTTTGTTTCATATAAGTCAATTTGAACCTTATCCTGTGAATGTAGCTTAAGGTGATGTCCAAGCTGCCAACTATCCCTCCAGAATCCAGATCATATGCCTAATGCGTTATTTGGTTGTCATGCATTCACATGTTTAGCAAGTACATCTTAGTCTCCTTTTTCTAAGAGTATAAATGTCTTCCTTAACTCAGTTTGATCGACTTATATAGTTATATTTGGCCTCTGCATACACCATGATGTCTTCAAAAATTATTATTGGTTGGTAGCATTTGATTCTGAACTATAATGAAAAAAAATTAATAGAAGTTGTAGTAAAATTTAGGTTTGATAAGTGGTGAGAGACTTGAGTATTTGTGATAAGTCAAAACGTATATTGTTACTCTTGTCGGACAATGTGTTCCATTTATAGGGCTAAAATGCAAATGGCTAAAAGAGACAGTGATGCTTAACAGCTTAAGATGGAAAGGCTGTGTGTCACTGGGATTGTAGCATCATATAATATGGTAGATTGACATCTTGAAGTCTTCTTGTTGAACTATTATCTTCATTTTACTTTAGATACAGTGAAATTAGGATCTTTCAACATCCCAGGCTTCTTATCTGCTAATTTAGACCAAACACCAAAGTCTACCCTGTAATATGTTTGTTATACATTTACTCTGGAATATATTATGTATTGTCCTCTGGTTTTATGATTATCACATTGCAGCTGCTTTCATTTGCCACTTTGCAGAGATTCAGCTCACAAGAGAAGGATCATTCTGTAAGAAGACTTTCTTGTCTCGCCCCTACATCATACCCTCGGGAAGAATGCCAGATGCCACTACCCAGAAATTCCTCTACTTTGACACGTAGATGGAACTCTACTACTGTACCAGAACATAAATGTATGCTTAGCCTTTTCTATTTGATGTCGCTTAATTTCATCTATTTTCATCCTTAACAAGTCTTTGGTCTTTTCTGAGTGTTAGTTGAGTGTAGCATTCTTGCATTCCTTATATTTGTATCTCAGAGCATGTTAAATACTTGGCTCTTTGATTGCATCAATATAAATGATGATTCTGTCATACTTGCTTTCACAGGTCAGCTAAGTGATGAACTTGAACACAAAATCTCTGTGATGGATACATCTCTGAACAGATTAGGGATGATCTTAGATTCTGTCCAGGCTGATATTATGCAAGTAAACAAGGGAACAAAAGAGCTATCCCTTGAAGGTGAGCTATGTGGAACTAGAAAGTTTCCAATAACTATATACATGCTGATATTTGATTTGGGCATCATGAGTCATAGACCTCTGGCTATCAGTTGGTTACATTACAAACTTCACTTGATCAATTGGATTTTAAAATTTTGAGCTAAAATGACTAGGGCATAAAGCATTTGTAATTCATGATTACTTGCGTTAACGTTATTTCTTTTAATAAATTGTTTCATTGATTTATATATTCAATCTTGTTTAGTGGAAGGCATACGCCAAAAATCAGTCGCTCATCATGATTCCCTCCATCTGCTGGTATGTCTATTAGAGTCTCTCTTCTCTTTCAGTACTTATATTTATTTTTAGAAAAAATTATTTAACATGTCAAAATGCTATGCTCAGAATCGAACACAAGAAGAGACCAAAACTAGCCTGGAATCAATCAGCAATCAACTGCTTACTATTATGCAGAAGGACAAGAACCAAGAGATTATGTCGGCAGTTTCAAATCTGCGGGAGCAAATTGACTTTAATTATCAGAAACAGAATGATGAACTGTCCAAATGCTTATCTAGAGACCTGCAGGCATTTAAACTTTCCCTTCCATATATTTGTGTGTTGGAACAATTATTTAAATCTATCGTTCTGATATATCCTAATGTTATCTAAATTTTGCTGTCTTTCAACTTTCAAGTGACTGTTTTTCTAACTTCTTGAACAGGAAATCATGTACAGCCTTAAGACCTTACATCAAAAGAATGCGCCCTTTGCCGTTCTTCCACCAAAGGTTCTTATCATATTCTTCATCTATACATTGTAGCATGTGAAGAACGTACTTAGAGATCTCTTTAATAAACAACTATGCTGCAGATGTCTGGTTTTAGTTCTTCAACACACAAGTCTTTTATAACAAGGTACTTTGAATAAGTTTCTCTAGCTCTTGAGTGTTTTTTTTCCCTTTGATTCTTATATATGGGACCTAAGAGCATTATGAAGCATCAAGCACTGATCTCTGGGTTTATTGTTTGTAATCAAATGTAAATTGCACTATGTTTAAGGACAGAAAAGCTTTTTAATAATATCTCTCTTGAAATGGAAATTAATTGTGTATGATCACCTGTAACTGCAAATGATCTTGTTGCTAATTCCTACAAAGTACTACTGTAGTCATTATACAAAGTTAAAATCTTACCCCACCCCCTGTTTGCAGGATTACCACCATCTGCTGTAATTTCTCACATTAGTACTCAGCTAGTTTCCTAATTCTTTCTTGTTCAGTTTTAGGGAAGCTGAGCCCCTTAAAGTATGTAAACCGTCACCTCTTGCTCCAAAGATAGAAATGGGAAGGTGGACCGCTGTTAAAGCAGAGCAAACTGCTCACTCCAATCGATATGGGAATTCTTGCAATAATCCGAAACAAAGAATAGCTTCCATGGTAGTAATGTAGCGGGATTCTATTACCACATATCAATGAATTGTTTTTTAAGTGCAGGCAAATAAACTTTTTGACATTGATTCTAGATTTCTAGGGAGTAATTGAAGCTTGAGGCTTTTACCTTACATTTCTAATGTGTGCTCCATTGCCTGATTGAGAGGATGCTTGCTTGCAGGATAGGGAACAGAAGTTGATTATTGACTTAGATGATGAGACTGATGGTGATCTTTCTTGCTTGATAGTTGCAAAGAAACCAGGTAAATTTACACAGTGCATCTTTTTTCCTTTCTTTTTTTCCCTTTTTTGGCTGCCTTTTATTTAAATTAAGTCACGCTCCAATACCAGTTACATACTAACCTAACTGTTTCCTGTCACGAGATGCAGATAATCAGATTATGGTGGACTTGGAGGAAGACACTGCACGAATCCTTAGAGAAGCCAGAAGAAGAAAGAGAAAGCGGGATTGTAAAAGATTATTTGCAGCTCACAGAAAGTGAAGGTATGGTCCTGTATATCGTAGTCATGTTTTGATCATCCATAAAAAAAGTTAACCACTGCTATCTCCGATTTTGTTGATGACATCAGAGTTTGTTCATAGGCATTATAAACTTAGGAGAAACTAAACTATCATGCTATGCTTTAACACTTTGATGTAAAATTATACTCCGTACAACATTTGCTTTGCCTTATGAATTTGAGTTGGCCAAAAGTACTAAAAGTGGATTAAATATGATAGATGCATAAATCATGACATGTATTTTAAATTTTGTATCTGGCTGCTATTTAAGTTTCTGATAAGTAAACCTTTCAATTTGTTGCCAGAATTTATGCTAGTAATGCACATTTCCAGCTTAGGATAAATTCTGATATCCATTTAAAAGTGTAATTTAGGTGCAGACATACATTTAACTCAAAAAGTTCAGGCAATTTTTGGCTCACACTTCCTAAAAATCTAGTAATAGCGTGTAACTCAACCATTCTACTGTGTGATGTAAGTTGATCAAGGGGGTGGGCCTTTTTCTGGTTGTAAATTACTTGGGGAACTAAGGCGCATTTGTTTTTGACAGCTATTAGCTCATCACTTACCATATATCATGTAGAGGTGATAATGGCGACCTAAGAGTTGGTGTTAGGAGGCTTGTCTACCAACAAAGCCCTATGCGGCTATGCCTCTATCTGCTATATCAAGCCAGAGTATGCTTCTTGGGGTTCTGGAATCTGGCCACTGCTCGCCATGCTGTATTTGTTCACTGTTTTATTAAGGGCAATATAGCCTTATCACTCTATTTGCCTATCCTTCTAGGAAGTTTCCTTGATTCTACTGTCACTACTCCATTTTTATTGTCCTTTTCTTTCTCTTATTGCTGTTGTCATCTAGTAAGAAAACAATGTAGTGACCTAGTAGTATTTAAGCTCTCTCCTTCTCTCATTCTGTGATTTTTGTGCAATGGGAACTAATATACTCTGAATATTTCAGTCTTCATGTTTACTATAAGCCAAGGTTGGATCTCTTTTCTTTAGTGAAGTGCTTGATTGTGTTGGATTCGTAAAATTTGATTCTAAGCAAACAGCCATATAACTTTCTTTTTTTTCTTTTTACTTAGGTCTAGCCAGTTCATTGTTGGTGTAAACAAGTACCTTGATGCCATAAACCATAAATTCTCCATTGGCATGCGCTTTAATATGAAGTTTGAGGGAGAAGACACACCTGAAAGAAGGTATACTTTTCTCTGTGGCCAGTTTTTTCCATTGTTGGGCCTTGTTAGTGTTGCTTTAGGTTCTTCAAATTAAATTTCATGAGATCACTTTGTTCTGGTTCACTGGCACCATTATTGTTGGGGTTGAAGATGTTTCTCCTCAGTGGACTGGCTTAATATGGCGATCACTTTATCTTTTGTTTCATTTCTTCTGGAACAATCACAAACACTTTTTTGATTATGGATATACTAGCAGAAATTCAATGTGTAATCTCAGCATTCAATGTGTATTCCTGAATAATCTCATTTTTCAATTATTCAACTATTTCATTTTACCAAGTTCAATGTTAGCCAGATTAGTCAACATTTATATGTTTCGATATAACAAATGTTATTTGTAACAAGTAGTTCTGTTGGTTGGTTAATTGGTCAGGTTGCATATCAAGTGATAGACATGGGCACATGACTATGGATTGGCCAACAAAACTTCCTTTTTCATGCTTGTTTCTCCATTTGTTTCTTCTGTAGGTTCAATGGGATGAAGCTGCTGTATTTCATAGGCCAGATAAAGTTTCCCCCTTGGGAAATAGAACCCTTTGTTGCTTCTATTCCTGTCAAATGTCAATCCTACGCCACCACCAGTGTCGAAGACCAAGAGGTCCCGACCTAGTGATTTGGTTTTGTGGTTTTGCAGTATTAATTTTAGGTCCTAATGGGAGATCCAAACAATATAATATACATCCGTCATTCTTTTTCTATTACAATAATTGAATTTTTATATTATTTATTCATGTCGGATGTCGTTAGATTAATCTTGATATACATTTTTAAAATATCACGTTTTTACAATTTTTACTAAAGTAGTAAAGGAGTAATAGTTAAAAAGTTGTGTATTAGCAAGCGTGAACTCATTGTTGCAGTAGAAAAACGGAAGAAGTGTAAACTAAATTGTAATCCTTAGAATAGCAATATATTAATTAAACTAAAACGTAATCCTAAAAAAAAGATAAATAAACTTAAAAATATTTAAAACGTAATCCTAAAAAAAGCGATAAATAAACTTAAAAATATGTAAAGAACATGGTGCAATTTTTTTTTTCAAGAACTAAGACACAAAAAAAGAAAAAAGAGTGATCCGTCTTGAAGACACGTAGAATTATGGATCAATATCATGAAATTAGAGTATTTACTAGCATTAGTGGACCTATGTGGACTTGATGGGAAGCATTTATTATAAAGTTCATATTATCGAAAGGAAATAGTCTTATTCATATTATCTAATGTACTATTAAGTGTGTATACTATTATTTTCAGCCAATTTTCCTTTATATTTTGTCATATATGTAATAAATAATAAACGAAAAGAAAGGTTGTATAAGAAACAATGGTTAAGGAATATTAGAGGAGTTAAATTTTGTTTTGAGAATGGAGAGAGCCTTGAGGATTAGAGACAAATTAGAGGAATATTAGGTCCTCTGTTCCTTGATGGGCTTTTGAGGACCTAATATTAAAATCAAACTGAATAATTTCGTGCCCAAATATTAAAAAAATTAAGACATAATATGATAACTCAAATTTGGGAGAAATTAAAAAAATATACTTAAACCCATATATTAAAATCAAAAAATTGTGCCCGCAATCGAATTTCAACATAAACTGCAGAGTTTGGGACATGACCGCAAGCAAGCTCGACTATCCATGACGGGCTGAGCGAAAGCCAATTCTAGGATCGCCAAGCAAGTCTGATATTTTTTCTTGAAATGACCCTCTATCATAATCCTTGTTTAGAGGTCTAGTAAAAGCATATTTGATTGCATAATAGATTTTGCGCTAAAAAAAAATGACCCTCTATCCATCATCGTTGTTTAATTTATTGGAGTATTTGTTTATAACCCGAATTATCACGTCCCTTCTTTACTGATGAGTGCAACTCTTAATGAACCGATGTTAGTTTAAAGTAATATCAATTTACAACCTTCATATATATTCTTGATGAAGCTTGTGAAACACTAAAGAATACGATGATTTTTAATTTGTGGATTGTAGTTTATAAGTTAGGTGAATGAGAAAACAAAAAAAAAAAATTGAAAAACGCTAGAAAGAAGGTTTAAACCAAAGTTTGAATTATACACCTCTTTTTTAGAAGTTCCATCAATAGAAATTCGCTTTACAAATATTATGCACAAGAAAACTCATATATCAAAAGAGATAGGATAAGGTCATACGTACGTTCGCTCTTATCACAGAAAATTATTCTGGACCAAACAACTGATTATTTTTTGGTCTAGACAAAAAAATCAAACTTCTAAAATTTTGGATCTAATTAGGGCCATAATAAGTAGGTTCGCCCTTAGGCTCCAAAATCTCAGAAACGTGGTTGATTTTCATTTCCCATGAATCACCAAACAACATTTATCAATTCCTAGGAGATACAATTATATGAAAAAATAAATTTCCAAGTAATTTAATTACACTCCATACCTTCAACCAAACAAGCACTAATTAAAGTTGACTTGGTACAAAAATTACCAGGTAAGGAAAACAAATTAAAGGGTAGATCTAGAAAACTTAGGATACATATCGTATAAGAAGATGGCAGTACGTACTCAGCAAGTTCTCCTTCGTCTTTCTGACATATCATGCGATTGTGGATGCTCCAAAGACGACTTTGTGCCGGTACATTCTCACTCAACTGCACAGTAGTAATCACTTCAAGTGTATCATAAAATTGTACTGCCAATAATGCAAGATTATCCTTTAAGGCTTGCTCCAACTAAAAAATAACCCTTCCTTTTTACACAATTAGCAAACGTGACTTCCAAATATATTGTCCCACTTATTTCATCACCCATGTGACATGGGTCATTGACGGGTAAATCACTTCCAAAGGATAACCAGTCGTTAGGATTAGTAGTAACTCATCATTCTTTAATATGACACAACAGAAATACAGAATTAACTACTTTTTCTATAAGGGAATTTTGTCGAGCACTTCCTACGCAACGTTTACACTTTACCAAGTGGGTTCACTATTGGTCTAGCTCCTATGATCGCTTCCCTTCAGTCCTTTACAATGCCAAGTCGACGGACCTATTTAAAAAACTAAGCTGACAAATTTATCTAAAACTGACCGAACTTATCAAACTTGCAATTAAACTTACTCCCCTTTTCTTTTTAATGGTTACACTTTGAGTGTTTTGACACTATTCATAAATTTATGTTTGACTAACATTTGTGATTAATGAGTAAGGAAATTAAAAAAATAATCTGTGAGATATTGTTTGATTCATCCCGACATGTACTTTTTGAACATCAACTTTTTATAAATTTTTATAAATGGAAATTTAGAGATATTAAAGTTCAAATATTTACATTAGCATACGTGAAAAGGTAAAGTGTAACAATTAAAAAGAAACAAAGGGGTATATATTTATGGCACAAAAAATGTACCCAAAATAACATAAGATTGGTGTTACTATAAAAATATATTGTATGAAGGTTACTTTTGTGAACAATTGGGGTTACTCGTATGATTAAATAGAATCGTCGTATGATTAAGTTAGGTTATTACTCGATCGTATGATGAAATGAGGTTACTCATATGAATAGATGGGGTTACCCGTATGACTAAATAGCATCATTGAATGATTAAACAAGGTTATTCTTAATACTAATGTGATTACTCATATGAATACCTAAGGTTACTCGTATTGAAATACAAGGGTTTTTTTGTAAACAATTAGAGTTACTCGTATAAATAGATAAAGTTACTCGTATTGATAAATGGGGGTTAATTTTGTAAATAATTGGGGGTTATTGGTGTGAATAAATGAGGTTACTAGTATGTTAAAATTAGGTTACATAATATTAGATTATGTTACTCATATGATCAAAATAAGTTACTCATAGGGTTGAACAAGGTTACTCTAAAAACTAAATAATGTTGCTGTAAAAAATTAAATGGGGTTACTTATGTGAACAAAATGGGCTTAATCATATGATTAAATGGGGTTATAGTATGAATAAATGAGGTTACTCCTTGTGCATGAATAAGGTTACTCGTATTAATAAATGAGAGTTACTTATATGAACAATTGGGGTAAGGGCCTGTTCTCCCCAGCTTATTTTCAGTTCAGTTCAGTTCAGCTCCAATCAGTTCAGTTCAGTTCAGCTCAGCTCCATTCTTTTATAACCACTTTGTTAAATATTATTATTATGTTGGTATAATTTATTTTACTAATTACACTTACTATTATTACTATTATTATTATTATTATTATTTATTTTTATATCATTACTATTAATTATTATTATTATTATTATTATTATTTTTATATCATTACTATTAAGTATAATAATAATAATAATAATAATTATTATTATTATTATTATTATTATTATTATTATTATTATTATTATTATTATTACTATTGTTGTTGTTGTTGTTGTTGTTGTTGTTGTTTCTATATATATTATTTTGTTTATTATAGCTTTACTCATTCTTATTACTATTATTATTAGGAGGAACATGGTTTTAGGTCAAAGCACAAATAAACCCACGTTTTTTGGCCCATAAACCAATCAAATTGCGGCAAAACGATTTATGAAATAATTTTCGCAATCCAACCCAATCATTATTTTTATTACTAAATATTATAATATTATTAAATCTAATTATTAAAATAGTAATATTAATTTACTTCTTAGATATTATTGCTATTATATATCAAGTATTAATATATTAATACAAATAATATAAAATATTATTATTAATTCATTAATATATTAATTATTGTATTATTTAATTTATGATTATTAATATTATTTATTTATAACTATCATTTAAAAATATCCAAAATACTATTATTATTCATTATTATTACTTATTATTATAATTATTATTTAATATTCATATTATTATTGTTTAAATATTTACATTCAATTTAATTCAATTTAATTTAATTCAATTCAATTCAGTTCAGTTTAGTTTAGTTCAGTTCAGTTCAGTTTAGTTCAGCTCCAATAAGTTCAGTTCAGTTCAGCTCCAATAAGTTCAGTTCAGCTGTTTTATGCCGAAGAGAACATGCCCTAACTTGTATGAATAAACGAGGTTACTCATAAGATTAAACTAGGTTAGGGCCTGTTCTCCCCAGCTTATTTTCAGTTCAGTTCAGTTCAATTCAATTCAGTTCAGTTCAGCTCAGTTCAGATCAGATCAGTTCAGTTTAATTCAGTTCAATTCAGTACAGCTGTTTTATGCCGAAGAGAACATGCCCTTATAGGATTAAACAATGTTACTCCAAAAACTAAACAATGTTACTGCAAAAAATAAATCGGGTTACAAGTTCATCTATCACAAGTGCAAAGCTCACGAAGTCTGACATTGGTCATGAGCAAAAGAGTTCTTGAATTTGCAATTTAATTTAATTTATACTTTTTTCTTTTTTTTAATTACACCATTTGATTTTTTTTTCCAAAAATTTTAAGAGAGGAGGAGAGAAAAGAAGATTTTATCCATTTTGCCAACTTATTTTGCAATTAATTGAGTTGAGAGATAGGTGGGATGAGGATAAAAAGGTAAACTAATTCCAAAAACTTTGCCAAAAAATAGAAATGGATTAGGGCCCGTTCGTTATCGTTTTTTGTTTTCAGTTTTTTCAGTTTTTTTTTTGAAAACTAAATACCAAAAATAGGAAACCAGAAAAAGTGATTTTCACTTTTTAGTTGTCAGTTTTGAAAGTCATCATGTTCCCAATAACTTTGACTAATTTTTTATTTATTATAGGACATATATCATATGACTTTGAAAATAATAATAAAAAAAAACAGAAAACCACAATAATACCGAACGGTGCCATTAATCTTTTAAAACACTCCAAAGTGAAAATTGGTGCAATTAAAAAAAAAAAAAGAAGTATTCATAAGGTGCATATAAATATTAAAAAGAGGATGGGAATATAATATAAGGAAGTAAGGTATGAAATCCCTAAAACATACTCTATATTTTAATCAATAGAACTACAAATTTTACTATGGGTATACTACTTGTATAATAATATATACTCATAGCAATATTATTATCTATTTATAGTTGATATGATACAAAAAAAGAATATTTTTTATAATCTTGAAAACTAATATTACCAACTTGAAAAGGTTAAATTAGTATCAAATTATTTTTCTAATCTTTTAGACAAATGATTGTACTAGATATTGCATCAAGTATAAGGAGGTGAGAATGTAATAATAGAGAGGGTGGAGGGTGGAACGAAAACAAATTTTTATATGCAATGGTTCTAGGACATGTATGAGTCAATAGTCAATGGTTCGGAACCCTTCATATATAGTCTATTTTTACATTCTCAATATTTTCTTAATTTTGGAACTCAGAGTATATTGACAAAATTATGTATAATTTCTCAAAAGTGGTTGGGTACATTATGGACATATATTTTAATGAAATTTATTGAAAACTCAATTTTCGAAATTGGTGGGCAAATTGTGATAATCAAGTGGTGCTTCATATAGCAAAGAACTTCGTGTTTCATGATCATGTTGTATTGGATCGTCATTTTGTGCGGGAAAATCTTGTAACGAGATAGCTATTTTTTATGTGCCAACTAAACAACCACCGGGCACCGGCGGTTATCTTTAACTAAGGCGTTTGGTAGGAAGGTCTTCACAGGTCTTTTGGGTAAGTTAGAAGTGCGAGATCAACCCAAACTTGAGGAGTATGAGAATATTATCAGGATTGATATTTATATAGTTAGTTTCCTAATGCTATGGGATTACTTTATTGAAGTCCTTGTATATTTACTCTGTCGGTTAGTGGTAGTATTTATAGTCTCATTCGAGTCTTTGTTTAGTAGTCTGTCGAAACATTTTACTCCCTCCGTCCCATAATATAGTGCTTGTTTCTTTTTTCACGGTCTCCAAAATGTAACTTTGACATTTAATATCTTCAATTTCTTATTATTAAAAAATATAAAAATTGATATTATGAAACTACACATTGAGACGAATCTAACAAGATCCTACATGAATATGTTTTTTTATATATACAAATGAGAATATTCGGTCAAAGATTTTAAAGTTTGACCACCAAAAATGAAATAAGCACTATATTATGGGACGGAGGGAGTACTATATATAAAATGCTTAGAAAAGGTCAGGCATTAAACTTAGATTAGGCCATAACTCATCATCTTTAAAGTTGGAATTTTTATAAAAAATATATCCACCGAGACAGCCACTAGCAAAAGTAGGCTAGACCTAGACGTTGATTTTGTGATACACAACCTACAAATGCAGCGACCTATTGTCGTCCACACTCCACAACGGTCAACGGGCATGAAATATTTCAAACGGAGGAGAGCCAAAAAAATGACTGGTCAGGGGTTCTTTTCGGGTGGGCAAGGGGGAGGGGAAATAGAAAAAGCTTTTAAATTTTTTTTTATCTGTATTAAAGGTCACAGGTAAACTTGTCTTTCTGTTGGAATTTTAATGTGAAGTTTGTATTATTAAAAAACTAATCTAAAGGTTGTATTATTACGAGCGAACCACTCAAATTTTTGTATTATTCCAGTTAAAAATTCCAAATATTTATTGGAAAACAAGTTCAATTGCGAAACCACGTCAGGGTGCCCTATTGTGCCAAAAGCGGCTCCATCGGGCACCAAACAAAAACACTGAATTTTCCAAAGCACTATAATTAATGAGATTTCCAACAAGGGAAACATGAGAAATTAACAGTTGATGACCACAACTCGCCTTTCGTCATTTCACATTTTCTCATCCTTTTTCCGGACAAGTATTTGCAAGAGAGAATAACTACAAAAATGAACACATCTGATCCACTATTGTAGTCCAAGTATATATGTACATAATTTTCTTCTCATTTTCTCATCTCTAGGCAAATTTACCTATTGTCATACTGATATGTACACTAATCAATCGTTCACTGTGCTAGTTCACCCCCCTAAGCTAAAATGATTGAATCAAAAATCCATTTCAAACTTCAGCACTTTTTGATGTTGGTCTACCTCTATTTCGAGAATTTGTATACCGCGGAAAATTCAATGATGTACCTACCAAACTTTCTCCTTCACCCTCCTCCGGAATTTCCTGAAACTTCCCTTTGTTGTTGCTACTGTCCTTAAAATCAAACCCTTCATCCGCATCACTGCTGATGCTTCTATAAGTATGTTGAGATACCGAAGAATTGAGATGGCTTAAGCTGTCCGGAGTAATGTGGCTGATATCTGACATCGATTTTCCGGGAGGTGGAGGCTTAAAGAAGAGACATACAACCGCAATGTCATCGGTTCGCGAGGATGGGAACCTACTCTTCCATGCACGAACTGCATGCGTTGCTAAGAACTTTGCTGCATGAGATCGTTTCCTTGCTGCTGATACTATTTTCACTACCTCAAAGTTTGTCAGCACATCCCACACCTGAAATATTATTGTATCATTATATTTGTAGCCTTAGTAACATAGGAATCAAGCAAAGTATCTTTGACTTGCCATAATGCCTAATATGTGATCGATGGTTAAGTTTTACTAAACCAAGGTGTAGATTAATAGAGCCAATTTAGGCTATGTTCAGTTCACCTTATTTTTGCTTATTTCAGATCAGAAAAAATAAGTTCAGATCAGATCATGCTTATATTTAAAAATCATTATTACTATTAAATATCTTTTATTACATATTAGTAAAAATTATAATAATTGAATATTAATAAAGTACTCATTGAGACGAATCAAACAAGACCCCACATGACTATATTTTTTCTTATATATTGAAAAAAATCTAAAAAATAAGATCTTGTAAATCAGATCAGAAAAAATAAGTTCAGATCAGATAAGTTCAGATCAGAAAATTTCAGGTGAACAAAACATAGCCTTAAACTATGTTATGAAAGTTCTTTCTCTGTTGTATTGTTTTTTCTACAAGCACATGCACTAAATGACATGAAAAATGTACAAAATTTTATATTTGTTCAAAATTATTAAATTTGACAATAAGGGTCTGTTCTCCCCAGCTTATTTTCAGTTCAGTTCAATTCAGATCAGTTTAGTTCAGTTCCGCTCTTGCCAATACTTTTACTCTCACATGACACTATTTATTTCAGTTCAGTTCAATTCAGTTCAGTTCAATTTAGTTCAGTTCAGTTTAACTGTTTTATGCCGAAGAGAGCATACCCTAAGTTTGTTGAAAATTGTGGAAGATCATATTACGGTATGAATTTGCATAACACATTATCTCTAGCCTAAGTAACTTTTGTACAAGGCTTTTAGAAGGTGAAAAAGTCGAGTAAAGATGTTTTGCGGGTGTGCGGCATACCAATAGAGAAAAGGAAGAATTACAAAATAAAACGGCGTGATATATAGGCTTAACATCTTTAAACTAGAGATGGAACAAAATTTGATGATGAAAGGGCAACACATGGAGCTAAGAAATAAGAGCAAGTAAGTTAGATTACCCCATCTGTTGCAAGTACAATAAATTCATCTTGTTCAGTTAATTTGCGGTAGAAGACTTGAGGGGTAGAAATAAGACCATAATCTTTAAGGCAAAAATCTCCAAATGCTCTTGTCATAGCGAGGCCTGGGCTATCTTCATCAGGAAGCCATAATCTAAGAACATGAGACTCCTCTTCTAGAGAGAAAACTCGTCCATTACAACGCCTCACTCGCTCGGCTTCCCTTGGCAAGCTTGGCTTCAAGTCCACAGTTAATTGGAGTGGTATTATCTGTCCTTTCTCCCCTCGTGTGCACATAACTGCACGAGAATCCCCCAAATTTCCGATTATTAGATGATCCCCCTACAACAAGAGTGAAAAATTGCATAAATTTACACATGTATATAGACATATTTAATTTAATTTGTTTACATGAACATATATGATATATAATACTATGTTTTACTTTGCGTTAACTAATCAATTAGCTTATCAGTTCTAGCATCTTATCAGTTTCAGCTTTATCTTATCAGTTTCAGTTAACTTATCAGTTTCAGTTTATTTTCAGCTACTAATGCCAAACAGAGCCAGTGCAAGAAAACTAACCTGTTTGACAGCCGTCACAGCTGTAGTACCACTACAATAGCTCTCAATAGAGGAGTCTTGGCTGAGCTCTTTATCTACTTCTCTAAATGACGTCAAAAAGGCAGCTTTCCACAAGTGTAACACTAACTCGGCGTCGGAGCCCTTTCCATCATGGAGGTTGTCGTTAGTCTCGCCGTTGATAGAATGAGCGTCATCGTCGTCTGCATATAAAGCATCGACATCACTTGTGCTACGGGATTTTGTTTGGAGAAGTTTGTGAGCTGCGGAAAGCTTTATTGGTAGTTCGTCACGGGCATTACGAGCTACCTTGTGACCACACGGTCCGTGCCCATCGAACACCCCACAAAAGAACGCATCCTTATCACCAGTAAAGTCCTACAAGACAAAGTTTGTGTTATATTTCAATCAAATAGCAATCATTTAACCCATTTATTCCAAGTTTCCAACTACTTATTCATACGGGTGCTTATTGAGTAAGTCGATCACGAGCTGATTTGTGTCGACTCGACTCGTGAAAGTATCGAGTCGAGTTTGAGTCGAGCAATTTTTTATTGAGCTTAAAATTCTCTAGCTCGACTCAACTCATTAACGTTTTAAGTCGAGCTCAAATTGCTCTCGAGCACATATACTCATATAATTAATAAAGTTTCCCCTTTTTTTTTAGGAAAAATTGATTCTAATACTCCAATCTTTGGGCCCTTCGCTCAAAATAATCCCACCTTTTGATTATTTTTTAATAATCCAACCTTTTACCCCAATCTGCTCATTTTGCACCGTGAGACCATTAACCTGTTGGAATGGTTAAAAAAATCATTTTCTCCTTTAATCACCCTTCCTTTGTTTCTCCCTCCCTCCCCTGTATGCATCACCAGTCACAAAGAACCACCATCCCCATCCCCTACGGACAACCAATTTCGGTCTATTCGACCCATTTGACTAAAAACTCATTCAATTGAAAACCTCAATTTGACTAAAAACTCAACCAAATTCAAAATAAAAAAAAATTGAGGGGTTGTTCATAGGGGGTGATAAACCATCATTAATTCATCACCGCCATCTAAAACCATTCAACAACACGAATCACAGGGGTAGGGGAAGTTAATTCGCAAGGAGTGGGGATGGGGTGGGGGTGGGGGTGGGGGTGGGGTTGTTCACAAGGGGATTATTAGGGTTGTTCGCTGGGGGTGATATGAGGGGATGAAGGTGGTAGAAGAGAGGACATAGGGGGCATGGAGTGGAAGGAGTGAGAGTGATGGAAAAGAATAATGTGGGAGGAGAAATTAAGGGGCTGACGACATTTCTAGGGGGGTGGGGGATTGTTTGCAGGAGGGCGGGGCAAGGAGAGGGGGTGGTCCATGAGGTGAGGTTGTTCCTAGGGGGTGGAGGAGGCGATGGTCGCAGGGGATGGGGGATTCTTGGCAGAGGGTGGGGATTATTGGTGAGGTATGGGAAGGAGGAGAGAGTGATTAGAGAAGAAAAAGAGGAAAATGGTAAAAAACAAAAGAAAAAATATTTAATGAAATCACAACGAATCAGAGCAAGACACGTGTGCAATTAACTCATTCTCCTGGCCATCAACTTGTTTCAACAGGTTACGGTGCAAAATGAGCGGATTGGGATAAAGGCTGGATTATTTAAACAATAATCAAAAGTTGGTATTATTTTGAACGAACGGCCCAAAGGTTGAATTATTAGAATCAATTTTTTCTTTTTTTTATTACTCTATTATTTTATGTATTTAATATAAAGTTTTTAATTTTGATAGTCATTTCAAGTAACTTACATATAACAATTAAAAATTTGCCGAGCAACTCACGAGTTTAACAAGTCGAGTTTAGGCTAGTTCAACTCGACTCATTAATTAATGTATCATGTCGATTGTCGAGTTCTAGTTTCTCACGAGCTGCTTAGCTTAATTAACAACCCTACTTATCAGTCTTAATTGAAATCTTTTTAGTTTCAACTTACGAATTTCAAGTATGATATCCTAATGAGAGCTTGCACACTTCCTACTTTCTTTAATAATTGCAATTTTTTACTTTTATGTTTGATTATTAATATTGTATGTATGGGTAATATCCAAGTGTGCTAGCGGACATATACAATGACCGATAGCAGAAGTCTGAGACGCGAGCTCGCAACAAGCAAATCAAATATCCTCCACTTAAGGACCGGGACTGCAGTCGCGGCAACCGAAGAGGATAAAACAAAGGGAATCTTCCCTCTGACAGATTCATTACAACCATACACGTGTCAAAGGATTACCTATCCTGTCAGATGAATAGTACGCCTATAAATAGCTGAACAGTACTATTCCTGCAGGTACATTCTCTTTCATACTAATAGCATATCTCTCTCTCTAAGCTTTCTCTCTCTAGTCGGACACTAGCTGACTTGAGCGTCGGAGGGGGTTTCCTCAACCATCCCGAGGGTAGCTCACGTTTGCTCTTTTGCAGATCGCCACTCACGGATATCCCCTATCAGTGTCGGACAACCCTTGGGTCCGTCACCGTTTCCAATACCAAATCAAATATGTTTTATACTTTGTTTATAAAATTTATTAAATTGACATTTTGAAATTATAGATCGACATTAAGCCAGTAATATATTATTTATATTAGAGAAGAATGATTACGCAATCACTTAAATTGCAAAATATTGGTAGCTAAAATCAAATCACATGTCTCAAAAGAGGTAAAAGTTTCTAAAATATTCAATAATGCTATGATTTCATGTAAATTATTGAATATTTTATGCAAGAAAGAAAATTTAGAGATCTAGACATTTACCTCCCAAACCGTCATGGCATCCTGGTTGATTCCTTTCCTCCCTTGTTGGGTTGCCATCGAAATAAAAGCAGAAGAACCTTGTAGCCTAATTGAAGCTCCATTATCTCCTTTATAGACATAATCTTCTTGCTCACATTCATGCTCATACACAGTAATTTGTCGATCTCCATAATTTCCTTCTTTGCTACAACAAGCTCCCATATTTTTTAACTTATAAATTTTTTTGGGGAGGAGAGGATATATATTATTGCTCCAAAGTAATACTTTAAGTTATCCCAAGTTCGCCAACTTTGCACCAAAATTACCTGTTTGTTGCC
The DNA here is from genome assembly GCF_026745355.1 of Beta vulgaris subsp. vulgaris. NCBI lineage: Eukaryota > Viridiplantae > Streptophyta > Magnoliopsida > Caryophyllales > Amaranthaceae > Beta > Beta vulgaris. Next base: position 2,409,620 of record NC_079208.1, read on the forward strand.
TTAGAGAATTCACAAAAACATAAAAGAATGCCTAGTTTCTAATTGGGAAATTTGAGGTTGATGATCATAAGAACTCATATGATAGAAGATAAACAAATGGGTACATAGTCTTGTGAAAAGAAAAAGAAAACAAAAAAAAAAAGAAAGAATTAAAGAAGAAAATATATAGCTAAAAAAATGGGGGGGAGCTTTCAAGTTGGAATTTGATGGGTTTTCTGGATTTGTGCTCCCCTGAAATTTTGTAGGATGGAGGATCAAAAGAAGATTAGGTAACTCAATTTGAATATTTTTTGAAAATACAATGTTTTTAGTGAGAGGTGCATTTTCTATTCCTGATCCCAATTTTTATGCCTTTAATTTCTAAATTTGGGTGCTTTCTTATAATCTCATTTGATACTGCCAACTAACTAAATTATTGTGGATGATTTGTTACTAAAATTAATCAAACTAGTCTTCTAAATTGTCTATTGCACGGATTATATAATAATTATAAAGTTTTGCTTATTATATTTTTGATATTTTATGCATTTGACTTACACTACAACTCTTTCTCTTTATTAATTTACACAAGTATGACCTTCTTGAACTTCACAAATAGTTTGCAACATAATTGATGAGTTTGAGCAAGAGATGAACATATCAAGTACTAGTGACTTAGGTACGTATTTAGGTTTCCCACTTTGCCACAAGAAACCCTCAAAAAACAAATTAAGTTTCATCATAGATAAAGTGGAGGGAAAACTAGCCTCTTGGAAAGCCAAAAGCCTTAACAAAGCGGGGAGATTAATTCTCATAAATGCTACACTGCAAGCCATTCCTAGGTATTATATGCATATGATTGATTTCCCTGTTGCCATCAAGAAGAAACTGGATTCCATTTGTAGCAATTTCTTTTGGATTAGCAATGGCAATAAGAAAAGGATTTCCTGGATTGCGTGGCATAATATCTGTAAACCCAAATCCACAGGAGGGCTCGACCTTAGCTTGCATAGTACCACTAACAAAATTTGCTTAGCGCGTCTTTGTTGGAAACTAGACAACAACGTGTTATGGGCTTCTAAGATCATTAAAGAAAAATACTTTAACAAAAATCTTGAACCCCTAAGCTTCAAAAAAGGTTCGCACATTTGGAGAAATATCGAGGTAGGTTGGGACCATTATGAGAGGAGCTTAGCATGGATAGTGGGAGACGGCGCAAACGTAAATCTTTGGAATAAGAAATGGGTTAATGGGGATAGCCTAAGAGCACTACTTATTCAGGGGCCTCTAACCAAAGGGGAATCGGAAAGGAGAGTGAATAGCCTGAAAGATAATGACATTTCCTGTATCTCCTCTATTCCTTTAACTCATGATATTATTGAAAGAGTAAGATCCATAAGAATTTCGAATAAATCGGACTTCACCTACTCATCTTGGACTCACCTAGGAAAATTTTGTGCCAAAAAAGCCAGGGAGTTAATTTACCCAGTCGTGGCGGATGAATCATGGGATTGGATTTGGAAAGCCCCTGGTTTACCGAAACATAAAATGTTTCTTTGGCAAATAAGATGGAATAGGATGCCCACGAATGGCAACATAAATTACCGCATGATTTCTCACCCAAGCAGTTGTCCTTTTTGCCCGGATAAAGAAGAAAATATGGATCATATTCTGAGAAGTTGTCATAGAGCCTCCGAAATCTGGGGTAATATAGGGTTCCCGGTAGATAAAAGCCTTTCATTCCAGGATTGGATGAAAAATAATTGCTCTTTGGACCTAAACTCCAAGTTAAATCAGAATGACACAAAACTTCCGTCAAATGTGGATTTTGTGTTCGCAATATGGGGCATATGGTTGAGACGTAATGCTTGGGTTATAAACAAAAAGAATTTACCATACCTTTCCTCTATTAAAAATTCTCATTGGGCCGCCACCGAATGGTTCTATTCAATGAACCAGCCTAAAGTGGGTAAAGCTCCCAGTACCACCACCACCTCCTCTCCCTCCTCCCTCGTCCCCCCCTCCATTGTACCTGACCCTCTCTCACTATATTCCTTCACTAGAACCGGGTCTCCTGGGGTTGTGCACTCTATTTCTTCCAGGTCCCGAGGCCACGCCTGTTGGTTTCCTCCACCTCCTAATGTACTTAAGGTTAACGTGGATAGCTCTTTCTTAATAAATAATAAACAAGCTAGCCTTGCAGCAATTTGCACGGACCACAAGGGCAGATGGGTGGGCGGGGTTGCAATGAGAACCTGCTGTACTGACCCACAGGAAGCCGAAACTCGCGCAATACTTATGGGTCTCGAGTGGGTGAAGGAGAATGGCTGGAGATCAGTTATTATATCTTCAGATTGTAAGAATGCGACAAAAGATATTAGTAGCAGGGGCGGATCTATTAAGTAACAAGGGGTAGCATGTGCTACCCCTTAAAAAAAATTAAAAAAAAATAGGCTGGGAGAAAAGAAATTAGAACAGAATATATACGAAATCCTGCAAGAGATTACTAATGTATCGCTCTTGCCGCGGTGGTAAGTGCTGTACTTTGAAGACAAGGAGATCCTTGTTCGAGCCTGTGTTCAACATTTTGTTTGTTTTCCTTTTTCCTTTTTTTTCCTTTTTCCTTTTTTTTCCTTTTTTTTTTTTTTTGGCAGGCCCTTTTCTTTAATTTCTCCTATGCCCCAAATCTTTTCCATCTTCTACTATTATACTTGTTAATTTAAATAATATAATACTTTATATAATAACAAACTTTATTTTAATTATAGTTGTTTTTCAGTATATTATAAATACATTACACTCTCCTAATTTCAAATAAAAAAGTTCAACCTTTTATAAATCACATATTATAAAGAAAATCTTTTTTGATAAAGTACACAAGTATTTTTCCATTTCCAACGTTATATTTTGAATATTTTTTTCATTTCAAATTGTAGCTTTGATCATTTTATTCTATATTGTACCCCTCTGTCAAATCAACTTTAAATTTTTCATTAGTTTCTAATTTTTAGTTCTTCAGTCTTACATTATACGGGAGAGAAAATTCTTCGGCTTTAAAAGAGTTGGATATGATGAAGTAGTAGAAAGTAGAGTTTTTTACGGGAAGAACTCTATCATAATGTAAGTCTAAAAAATATAGTATTAACGTGAATTATATTCTACTATCATGAACCATTATTTGGTTAGTTATATTATGCTACCCCTGATTGAAAATCCTGGCTCCGCCACTGATTAGTAGTAGCAGTAAAATCAAAAGTAATATCTGTGATGTTGTCCATTTGTGTAGGGAGTTGCTCCAAGAGACCACAGGGCACAAGCTTATCCATGAAGGAAGGGAACTAAACAGGGTTGCGGATAAACTAGCAAAATATGTAATAGGGAGGACTGCAACCATTAATGTAATGCAAATTTTTTCCTCCCCTCCCTCGGTTTGTATGAATTTAGTAGATGATGAAGCTAAAAACTGGCCACAGCAAAATAGGGTTTCAGATGACCATGGCTAAATAGCTTGTAATATTTGAACTTTTTATCGTTCTTTTCTCCCAAAAAAAAAATAGTTTGCAACACTCCTTGCACAACACTAGTAGAACGCAAGGTTCCTTCATGAACAAAACTAGTACTTTGCGATGCATCGGGATACCATAGTACAGGTAAGTAAAATGAGGGTATCTTGAAACATGTTAGAAATAGTAATCTAGAAAAATCTAGTGTAATAATCAAGATGAATTCTAGAGTTATCTAAACAAATCTCTATTGTAATTAAAGCATATTATAGAAAATTCTAGGTATGAAGAATCTAGAATAATCTAGCATAAGATATTATTAGATCATATACGATTAATGTTGAATATTGTAGATTGAGATATACCACTCCTATGAATATGTGTTAGCATTGTACATAGGAGTGTGGGGTCATATGTACTTACTTCCTACCACATTTATAAGCAAGAGTTCTCTTATGGAACCTTGCATATCACAGATCGATCATATGTATCTCCCCCAAGTTTGTAACATATTATTCAATCAATGAAAATTCATAAATTACAAAATTAGTCCATTAACCTTCCGCATGTGCCTGTCAAAAATTTCTATCATGGTATCAGAGCCAGAAGATTCTGTCTCCTCCAAGTTTTCACCAAAAATATGGTAAGTCATTATATGCATGCTTCCCGAATCATGCATGTTTCTTTCAACATTACTCCATGCATGTTTCATTATTCAATATGTAATTATACATTTCACATGCACATACATATGGTGGCTAAAATGCCAACCAAATTAAGTTGTTGGCTAAACAAAGCCACAACAATACAAGCATATGGGTGGCAAATACAAGCTAGCCCTATGCATTCAAGGGTGACTGAAAAAAATGTCAACCCGATTCATCAAGGGGCAAAGAAAAACACCCCAAATATGTGCCGAGCAAAGAGACTCGAGCATAAAAGGACATTAGACCCTAATACAACAAGTTGGGCAAGACCTAAGCACAATATGGGCAATAGACCCAACAACAGTGCATGTGATTGGCAAAGACCTAAAATACATATTGAGGCAAGAAGACCTCATAAGTCGGATCAACAATAATCAAAATGCTGAAAATGGAAGGAAACAAGGAGCATGGAGTTCACCAACAATGAATCAAGCAAAAAAAAAATACACAAAGAATACAAGGGAAGCGAAAGTGGAGGACTAAACAAGAAGATAAAGGCAGGGGAACATTAACAAGGTCACAAAGACATCAAGAAAACCAAATAAGTGTGAAACTTTTGAGCTTTGTAAATTCAAGGAGGAAATTAAAGGAGGACCCAACAAGGATATAATTATGGGGGAGTTGAGCAAAATTATTTACAAGTATGAAAGTCAGATTTTTCAAGATTAAGGGGGAACAGATCGTGGGGGAGATTTTACAAGTAAAGAATTCAACAGCTTCTGTAAGGAGCATGGAATCAGAAGAGAATTAACTGTCAGACGCACACCTCAGCAAAATGGTGTTGCGGAGAGGAAAAATCGGACCATTGCTGAGATGGCTCGAAGTATGATGCAAGGCAAAAACTTGCCCAAATGTTTTTGGGCCGAAGCCGTACATACGGCTATCTACATTCTCAATCGATCCCCCACGAAGGTTGTCATGGGTATGACACCCTATGAAGCTTGGCATAAGAGAAAGCCAAGTGTCGAGCACCTAAAAGTTTTCGGGTGCATCGCATATGCCCACATCCCGAAAGAAAATCGGGAAAAACTCGATGGAAAAGGAGAAAAATATATCTTCATTGGATACAGTGATGAATCTAAAGGATATCGTCTCTATCAACCCGAATCTAAGAAGCTAGTAATCTCAAGAGATGTCATATTCGATGAAGGAGCTCAATGGACGTGGATGGAGAATGAATCTCAGCCAGGTGAAGGAGATTTTCTTTTCTTCCACCAAGCCCAAGAGAAGATGAAGGCCCAAATCATCCAGCAACACAGTCATCCTCCAGTCCATCATCATCACCGAGATCTTCAACAACATTCTCGAGATTGGTGAGTCCAACATGAGGATCAAGCTCTCAAAGCTCAGCTCCAGTAGTGCGACGTTCATAAAGAGATCGGCGACCACCAAGCTACTTGGAGGATTTCCAGTGCAATCAAGTTATCATGGCTCTCTTCACTAGCGAACCACAAAACTTTCAAGAAGCATCACGAAAAGAGAAATGGACCGAGGCCATGAATGAAGTAATCAAGATGAATTCCAGAGTTATCTAAACAAATATCTATTTTAATTAAAGCATATTATAGAAAATTCTAGGAATGAAGAATCTAGAATAATCTAGCATAAGATATTATTAGATCATATAAGATTAGTGTAGAATATTGTAGATTGAGATATACCACTCCTATAAATATGTGTTAGCATTGTACATAGGAGTGTGGAGTCATATGTATTTACTTCCTACCACATTTATAAGCAAGAGTTCTCTTATGGAACCTTGCATATCACAGATCGATCATATGTATCTCCCCCAAGTTTGTAACATATTTTATTCCAATCAATGAAAATTCATAAATTACAAAATTGGTCCATTAAGCTTCCGCATGCGCCTGTCAAAAATTTCTATCAAAACAATCTCTATGGAAGAAAACTCGAAAAAAATGACGACAAAGTATACCCAAAATTCTAAATTTTTGCAACTACACGATGTTGTTACTCCATCTCGAAAAACATTATGATTTCTTGGAGTTTCCCCTTCAAAATATCTCAAGATGAACTTATTATACCTTGATCATGTATGATCGAATATTGGCTTGCACTAAAAAAAAAATCTTGAAAATTTTTAAAAGCAAATGGTGTAAGAACTTCAAAAGCTTGTTCTTCCAATGGCGACTTTGATTTCACAATCTAAGAATGGCAGTCAAATTATTATATAATCGTTATTGGGCAATGTCCTTAACAGAGTCAGCAACTAACCAATCTTGGCTTAGCTCACTTGATGGGAATTTCACCTCATGACCTCAAGATCAGGGGGTTCGAATCCCACCAAGTTAAGGACACTTGGAGGCCCCTTATAATTTTGTGTTTGAGCCTTTGGGTCGGATCCTTTACGAGGACAACCTAGATATTATTTATCTTACCAATTCAAATAAGAACAATAAAATTGAAATGCGTAGAAATATAATTTATTGTTATTATTGAAATTTTTTATTAATGGGGAAAAAAGTGTAAGCACTAATCAAAACTCAAAATAATGTCAACACCAGATTTCTCCACTTAACGACAATGCAAAAGGAAAATGGAGGGTGATATCATCTCATTTATCCATCTACTACTAGCACTATATGCACGATGCGTGCAACAGTATATTAATATTAATATAAACATCAAAAAGCGTTAAAAAGCTAACTTAAGAGTATAATATTTATGGTGAATATTGATAAGCGTTATGATTTTTTATTTGCATTGCTCTAGTGTAAAGAGTAATGTTTTCCATAAAGAACTATGCCGATGTAGCATATGTTATCTTATATTTGGTAGATAATTCAACAATTCTCCTTTTAAACAATTATCTATGTTATGTTTTTTATTTATTTAAAAATACATAAGTATATTTTATAGGCGTATTTAATGAGTAGTAGTTCAATTTAATTTCAGTGGGTAATAATTAAGGTTTTTAGACATACTACAGTGAGCAGTGCTTCAATAAAAAAGTAAATTATAAATTGATATTATCTAATGATGTATGTTTATCTCTTTAATTATTTATTATCTCAACTAACTGATTGTGAGCCCCAAAAATTTAAAAAATGAATATTCTCTAAGTTTCTTAATTCTTTTATGGTTTGTTAATGCATGATATTTGAAATTGCTTTTACAACTGAGAGTTTAAATAGTAAGAATCTCTGTAAATCTTGCTTTTATAATAGTTTGAAAATTGATTTAGTCACTAATTTATATTTTCAATTGTGAGTTTCCTCTTTTTACACATTTTTATGTATTTCTTTTTGAAAACTTTCCTTATTACCCATATTTGTAAATGAGAAAAGAATTAAGAAAATCTTTTCTTTATTATTTTTTTTATGAGATTGAGGGTATGTGAGTCTTTTCGAGAGGGGATACCATAGCTCCCCCTTGACTTATATATATTTTTTTGAATAGTAAAATTAATTCATTAATAAAAAGTCATACGACATCTACATAAGCAATCGAATCAAACAAATACATAAGTTGAATCAAACAAAAATTTCCTTCATAAAAACTACGATCGTCAAACAAATCTTGCAATGTGGAACATCTCCCGCTTATATCGCTGGAAAATACAGCCTTGTTGGAGAGACAATCTAACGATCCCTTGTAGTCGTGAGGATGATTTCCGTCGGATTCATCTGGCCGTATTCGAAAAATTGATAACCTTTGTGATCCCGCATAATTCTTCACCAACAAAATAATTTCACGGCAATCCATTAGATCTAGTATCCCGGATTGTAACCTGTAGAAATTCCCCCTCTAAAAGAGGAGAAAAACCCTGTCTTTCAAAGGAGGTCGAAAAACCTTGTCTTTCGAAGGAGATCGAAAAACCTTTTCTTACGAAGGAGATCGAAAACCCTTTCTTTCGAGGGAGAAATCGTTATTGGAAACCTAAAAACAAATAAAAAACAAAGGTGGGGGCTTTCCAACGGTAAAAACCGATGGAAGCCCCTTTAAAAATCAACAATGGAGGCTAGGGTTTTTGAAAGTAGAGAGGAGAGAGGGGAGAGAAGAGAGAAGCATCTAAACCTAACTTGAATACTAAAATGTCCCCCCTTGACTTATATAATAGAGATAAGTTAATAGAAGAATATGAACATGTAGATTCTCTCACACTTTCAGTCCATTCTAAAAAAAACTCTCTTTACCTCGCAAAACCAAATTATTGCAGTGTAACAGACAATAACATTCTAAGCATGTCTTCCCCCTGCCTCCTAAACTCATTTTTCTAACCAACATTAAGATAAAACATAAATTTAAAAGAATGGTAATTAAAGACATACCTGTTTCACAAAATATGTTAAACTTACATGAGAGGAAACAAACTTCTTGATAAATGCATTTGTAGACTCTGATCTTCCCATGATTATCATCCCTCCAAAAAAATGATCATGAAGAAAAGTTGATGCCCAAAAATATCTCACATTGTACAAGCCTTGAATATGCTTATTTTCTTGCAAACGTATGAACCATTACATTTGACTTACGTTCAAACTCTTCTGGTATAGTTGTCTTATCTACATTATGAAAAGTAGCAAACTAATCTTGTTAGGTCGTACGATGAAACTAAATTTTGAGGTAATATGCCATATACAAAAGCTATCTTTTCTAGTAGGCAATTCAGATGCAATTGCTTCCGACATCCAAGGATCTTGATCGCTTGTAATCACATTCGGAGGCTTCTTCATTATAGTAAGAAAAGTCTGTTTCATTTAAATAACGAGGATACATTCGAATTTGTAAATGCGTATATAATTATCACTGTATGGGGGTTGTTTAAGTTCCATTCCTGTCCAACCAGACCGTTATTGACCGTTATGGTCAACTCATCTAAGGAAATCCCAGGAATGAGTCGAACTACGATACCGGCAATCACCCCATGCCGGCTTCGTCATACACCTTACCGGTGTTCATCACTTGGGCCATCGTTAAATGGGTCTGGGTCTGATCCAATAATTACCCAATGCGCCTATGGGCCTAAAGATAAGTATCTAAAGAGGATAGAATTGTATTCGACCAATGGGAGCAGTGTCCTACCTTGCTTAGGACATTGCGGACTCCTATAAATACCCCATGATCTGAATCATAAGATACGTTCACATATACTAGCATACTCTACTTGAGATATACCAGTCATTATCCTTTACTGACTTAGGCATCGAAGGGGCGTTCCTCAAATCAACCCCCGAGGTCAGTTTACGTAATCTGTCTTGCAGGACATCACACCGGCATACATAGTTGAAGGATACCGGTTCACTCCAACAACATTCATTCCACACCGGAACAATTGGCGATAGAAGGAGGGGTGAACCATACCTTTAGCCTTAAGCCACAATTTTGTAAACCTACTTACCTGCCTCATGGATCCTAAACAGATTTTCGGGATGCCGGAAACTAATGAGAACAACAATGTTGCGGGGGATGGACCTCCCGATTTCAAGACCCATCAACCAGTGGTTGGATCCTCCAAACCACCAACTGATAAGGGTAAGGGGGCCACTGAGACCCCTCAACCTAATATATTCGAAGCCCTGCAGCACATGTTAAGCCCTGAACAGCTTAAGAGCGCTGCCGAGGTTTTTCAAGCGATGGCGAGTCAGACTCTACCAGCCGGTTGTGGTAGCAAACGTCCCCCAAATAGGCCACATAGCCCTGTTAAGAAGATGAGATATTTCGCAAGTGGCCGACAGGGTGACCAAAGCCGGCACGACCCGGATCAGGGAGAGAATTCAAAGACTCCCACGGAGCTCATGGGGGAAGGAGATGAAGAAGATCATCAGGACACTGAGATCAAGAAATCATCTCAGCCCAATAGAGAGAGAGTGAATATGCCTGACGACGAGCACCGGTATCTCTCCGAAACTCTCCTTTCTTAATTTCCATGCTCCAGGAGCCTATGGAGAAAATCAAGATGCCGACATGCAAGTATGACCGCAAAACCGACCCTAAGGACCACATCTCTGCTTATGAGGAACACATGCTACTGTACACCGACACTGATTATGTCTGATGTAAAGTGTTCCTCTAAACTTTAGCTGGCCTGGCGCAGACTTGGTTCAAGAGTATACCGCCGGCAACTCACATCCATGTTTGTGACACACTTTGTTAGCAATAAGAGAAGGGAGAAAACTACCAGCGAACTAATGTCTATCAAGCAGGGAGAGAAGGAAAGCCTGAGGGATTATATCGGCCGTTTTAATTCTGAAACCGTCACCATCCCCAGTTCGCGGCAGGAGGTCGCAGTCCTAGCACTGATGACCGATTTAAAAGAAGGCACAACCTTCAGAAGCTACTTGGGCCGCAAAAAATTGACCAGCCTGACTGAAGTTCTCGAAAAAGCCAATGAATTTATCCGGGGAGAGGAATTCGACAAGGGGGCAACTTCAAAGCGGTCTGAAGGAGATGGTAAGAAGAAAGAGAAGGAGAAAGAAAAAGAGAAGGACAAAGACAAAGACAACTACCGAAAGGACTAAAAGTCTGACAGTTTTGGAAGAAGGAAGGAGAGTAATTCAGTGAAGAAGGGCCGGGAAGGACGACCAGAACGATACCACAATTACACTCCCCTGACAATGTCCAGAGCCGAGATCTATGATCTGCACAAGAAGGACGACAAGTGGCAGCGACCTAGAAAGATGTTCTAGTGGTGGCAACTGAGACTCTTTGCAAACATTGTGTATGGAAGGTTGGTAATGGCCAAAAGATAATGGTTGTGCAAGATAAATGGGTTCATGGTCAAACTCCAATTATGAAAGATGAAATCCCTCTTCACGAAGTTACCGATTTGAAGGTTGCGGATCTCATCCTCCCGCAAGATCATGGCTGTAATATTAGGAAAATCCATAGACTATTTGTCCAGAGTAGTGTAGGTATGATCACTAAAATTGAATTACCAATGTCTCAGGACACAGGTGATGCTCTGTAAGTGTCTTTCACCAAATCTGGTAACTTCTCTACAAAAACAGGTTACCATTTCTGTTTAAAACTAAGCAAAATGAAATTGCAGCATGACAAATCCACGGATGGCTCAATTCTTCCGCCTCCTTTGGAATTTGAACATCATGCCAAAATGAAATTTTTTTATCTGAAAACTATGGCATAATAGTCTTGCCACTACTGCTAACCTCTTTCGCGGAGGTATAGGAAGCTCAGACAATTGTCCCATTTGCTTAGCGGACTTTGAAGATTGTCAACATCTTTTCCGTGACTGCCCCCTGGCTTTGGAGGCTTGGAAAATAGGGGAGTTTACTCATCTCATCATCAGAACTCCCTACCGCATACTTTTGTCGAATGGTTACTGCATCAAATTTTGGAGTATAATAAAAAGGAGGGTCCTAATAGTTCGATTCTACCAAAATTCATTGGTGTACTCTGGACTATCTGGAGGACTACGAATGACCAAGTTTTCAGGCTCATTCGGGCCTCACTGGAAGCTATCAAACGCTACATTGAGGAAAGTAAGGAGCATCATTTGGTTTTTGTTTCGGATGAGCAAAGACCTCCTCCTCACTACCTCAACAAGGGGACACCATCGGGGTTTATAAATGCAAAGTTTAGCTCTCCTTCGCATTATAATCCAGATGTTCTTCTTAGAATTGATGGTGCTTGGGATAAAAGCACTCACAGGCAGCAGTAGCATGGATTTCTCAAATTCCAGATTCCCAGACTCACTCTTCCCAAGCGCAAATCTTGCGAGCTTCCTCTACTCTTCAAGCTGAGGCCACGGCCAGTCTGTTCGCACTTAGATGGGCTCATGCCTCTTTTCCATCAAAGGTTTTGTTATTCACTGACTTTGAAATGTTAGTTCGTTTGATTGGTTCTACCTCGCTTTAGGACATTACAGTTCATTATACAATTCAGAACATCCAAAGGCTGGCAAACATGTTTCAATGGTGTATGATAAGGAAATTTAGTCGTAATGAGGTCTCAACAGCTCACAATCTTGCAAAGACATGCCGAAACTATAGTTTCCCTTTTACTTATCACTAATTTTCGCTTGTTTTTGTGTTTCTCATTTATTATACGTTTTCCACGTTGTAAAAAAAATAATAAGGGCACTTGCTAGCTTGAGAAGATGTTTCATCCTGCATCTTGGATTTAAGGTGATCTAATATTTAAGCGTCATAACGAAAATAACTTTATTAGTTTGGGATGCGACAAACAACGGGTTGAATCTTGGTTCAAGCTGAGATTTAAAATCTTTCAACGATGAGAGTTGTTGGGGATCTCTCATCACTCATGCATAATAGGAAGATAAAGGTTTTATTATTTTAGGTTCTTATTTTTGGAATTCTAATTTGTTGCTTGAAATGTGTGTAATCTTATAAATAAAAGAAATTTAACAATTACTTTCTTTCTAGATGACTTGCATGACCACGATTCAAAAATTATTTGACAGTTATGATATTGGACTAACTACACCTTTGAATCTACTGCACCAGCGTTTTGCATCACATAATTTGATCTCAACTTGATACACAAACATTATACAACTAAAAAAGTACCATATTTGGGAGTGAACGAAAAAGCACACGGTACAACAACTATAATATTTTATAATTGGTGCTAGCTAGTTCACATTTGTGTATATATCCTTAGATGAGTGCGTAGTTGCGTACTGTTATTTAATGGAGTGCTCCATAATAACAATTAACAGGATCAGTTTATATTACATATTGCATTTTGCTAAAGAAATAAGTACTCCATATCAAATGTTGTTAAATAATTCAACTCATATGAATAATTCCACTCATAAGTCATAACATAAAGTCATTTATGCTGGAACTTAGATAATAAAGTAATATAATTTGGCTGAAACTCTACATGAGTAAAAAAACAACAATTTTTGTTGTAGACATTACAAAGTACTCCCTCCGTCCCATAATATAGTGCCTACTTCATTTTTAGTAGGTTAAACTTTAAAATCTTTGACCGTATATTCTCATTTGTATATATAAAAAAACATATTCACATGAGATCTTGTTAAATTCGTCTCAATGTGTAATTTTATAATATCAAATTTTTATATTTTCTATTAATACGAAATTGAAGATATTAAAGGTCAAAGTTACCTCTTGAAGATCGTGTAAAAAAGAAACAAACACTATATTATGGGATGAAGGGAGTACAACGTATTCAACAAGAAACAAGCACTATATTATGGGATGGAGGAAGTACAACGTATTCAACAAAATGAAAGTTATCTTTGTGACGAAAGTCCAAAGTTTAGGGTTCCACAAATTTATATGAGCACTCTTGCTAACGTTTTTTTTTATGACAGCAAGTGTAAAATAACCATCACTAATCAACGTAGGCCACCAAAAACAAGATGCTTAACAACTTAATGACTCTCATCAGTCATCAACGTTGTCCTAGTGTTGATCAGCATTGTTGAAGTCAATCATCTAATTAATCTTCATGATCCCATACATCAGCAACACTCTTAAATGGTCCATCGCTTTTATTAACAAAGAGATTTTCCCCATCCAATTCACGCCTCTGAGAAAATCAATCATGTTATATTAAAATGCAAGTCCAAAAACTCTATTAGGATTTTCCATGTTCAATTTTCATGTACCAAATACACCATAATAATATACGTCGAAAACTCGTTAGTGATTTCACCTGGTTTTTAATGGTGCAAAGGGCTTCAAAATCTTGCTCAGGTATTTCCCAATCAAAGACATGAATGTTCTCTTGGAGGTGATCTGGGTTAGTAGACTTTGGTATAACACTGGTTCCTCTTTGTAAAGCCCACTTAACTAATATTTGGCCAGGGCTCTTGTTCAACTTCTTTGCCACCCTATCTACCACTGGATCATGCACCAAATCTCTTCCTCCCTCTTGTGATCCCAATGGTGAGTATGCCTGCCAATAAGAATCCACGCATATCGTTTAATTGCAGCCTGGATAAACATAAATTTTGCTCCGTCGATCCATAACTACTTGTAGGTGAGTACGTAACTGTGACTACAATTCAACCGAAACACAGCAATCACATTAAAGAAACAGCTTGAGCCTATATTGTTTATAGTAGCAGAGGCGGCTAAGGTCATGTGCACTGCACAGGACCCCTGAAATTGAGTGAAACATAAAGGCCCAATTCTATAGCTGTCCGCCTAAAGAAAAAAAAGAAAAGAAAACCTCAATCTAATTACAAATTTGAAGAGATTAATTTCTATTTGGTGTTTTTCATCTTCTCCTCTTCTCAAAAAAATCCCCATTTATAACTCTTCCGTTCCTTATATTCTCCAGAAAATTTAATCTTTATAATTTATTTTAGCACAGGACCCCTAATTTTATGAGGCGACCTTATCTATATAGTAGAATCAAAATGCCGTGGAGTTAATTGAATAGCATGTTTAATGGAATAACGCGCATCCCTTAATCAAAAGTAAGGCATACTCATCTTAAAAGGACAACCATTAACCAAAATTTCATGAAGCGACTTACCGTTACATGTAGGTTGTTTTTCCTGCAAGCCTCCAGCATTTTATCATTCCTCCATCCTGGGTGCATTTCCATCTAAAAATTTTGGCCAAGATAACATATATATTCAACTTGCATGATTGCATATATAGCTATGTTAGTATGTTTAATGCCATAAAAATTATAATAAAGTGAAAGGTAGGACTCCATCAATGATCAATCAGTAAACCTTCTTACTTTCTGTTTAAGTATATGCATATGTTACTACGAAAGGTTTTGATCATATAAATGCATTCACCTGGCAAACCGAGGGCATTATTTGAGCAATATCAAGGAGCTTATTGAGCTTCTTGATTGTAAAATTACAAACCCCAATGTCCTTAACAAGATTTTCCTTGACAAGTTTCTCCATCTCCCTCCACACACCTTCCATGTCAAACTCCATCACCTCACCTGCCTTGGGTGGTCTACTAGCTCCATCTTTCAAGTGAAATGGCCAGTGAATCTGCAAGTTAATTATTGATCACTCTTAGCTAGTAGTATCAAATTTCGCGATTGTAAAACAATAATAGAAATCATAATGGATGCAGTTGATAACATTACAAGATAGAGGTCGAGGTAATCTAATTGAAGTTCTTGAAGAGTATTGTTGAAAGCCGGACGAACCCTTTCTGGAGATAAATCAGTACACCTGCAAGATCATAATGGTTTATGTTGTGAATATACATGTTATATATGTTTTGATGATGAAAATTAATATAATATGTTATAGTATGAAAGTTTGCAACAGATGATTTAGAAAGGAATAAACAAGTGAAGACTTTGAAGAAATGAAGATTCAAGATTGAAGTCAAAATGAAGATTCAAGATTGAAGTCAAAGTTTATATTTTTAAGTAGAGTTACTTTTGTAAAAATGTAATATACTTGAATTAAGTGATATGCTATGTGTCAAAATAGTAATATAAAAGTTAGATATATTATTATTTTCTTAGAGTTAAGAAAAATATATAATTATGTTATTTTATATAACTATATAAAAGGAAATTAGTTTTTGAAATAAAAAAGTTTTATAAAAAGTGTTTTGATAAATATTTTATAAAGAGATTTTTAAGAAAAAAACGTGTTTTATAAAACGTAATTTTATAAAACGTGTAAAGTTTTTTAAAGAAAAGTGTTTTGAAAACGTTTTTATAAATATGGTTTTAAAAAGATTTGGAAAATATTTTTGATAAAAAGAATTTAGTTGAAAAAAATCTAATAAGAAAAAATTATCTTTTTGAGATTAAAGATAAAGATGAAAAAGATAAAGTTTGTTTTTCTAAAAAGAGAGTTTTATCCCTTAAATTAAGGATTAAAAGATAAAGATATTTTTGAAGGATTTTCGTCCAAACCAAGTCTATAAAAGGGTTTATAATTCACTTTTAGATCTCACGTTTTCAGAGAGAAAAATCGGAATATTAAGAGCTGAAAACATTTCCTACGCACAGAGATAGCACTGTTGAGTCAGTTTAAGTAACTATTCAACGATTGTAATTGTCCTCAAATTGCTTGACTAAGAAGCACACAATTGAGGGTCGTTTTCTTTCTGTAATTTCACCATTATAGAGAGTGTCAACACTTAGAGTTAAGTGTTGGGGGTCCTACTAGAGTTAGTAGTGAGGGAAATCTTATTGTATCAAGAGGTTGATATTTTAGGATTTAAAGAAATAAAAGAGTTTTTGTTTCTTGTGGACGTAGATCTCAGAGGTGAGATTGAACCACGTTATATCTTGAGTTTGAGTATTGATTTAATATAGTTTTAGTTTTAATTTTCGCAAAAACTCAAAAAAGAAATTTCGAGTGTTTACACAGTGTCTGGCACTGTGCGATAACAAAAGTTTTGCGAAAATCGATCAAATTTCGTCACTCAATTCAACCCCCCCTTCTTGAGTGTCACCTTGTGTTCCAACAAGTGGTATCAGAGCAGGCTATTCTCGTAAGACTAACATCTAGAGAATAGAAATCATGAATATGCAAGATGACTCTCGAGCAGACACTCCAAGTGTCCAATTTTCAATGGAGAAGATTACGGATGGTGGAAAGCAAGAATGAGGATCTACATTCAAGGCTCAGACTATGAGTGTTGGAGAATCATAAGAACAGGACCTATACTAATCCAAGTCAAGAATGCTGAAGGAAACTTGATTGACAAGGACGAAGATGATTACAACTCAGTTGACTATGCAAAAGCCGAAAAAAACTTCAAAGCTATGAGTATTCTCCAATATGGAATTGGACCTAATGAATACTCAAGGATCTCGGCTTGTACTACAGCAAAAGAAATATGGGACACGCTGGAATTGGCCCACGAAGGTACGAATGAGGTAAAACAATCTAGAATAGATTTGCTTGTCCAACAATATGAATTGTTTGCTATGAATAAGGACGAATCTATTAAAGAGATGTTCACTAGATTTACACTAATCACTAATGAATTACATTCTCTACGGAAAACATATACTTCTGAAGATTTAGTGAGAAAGGTGTTAAGAAGTTTAACAAATCGATGGCTCCCAAAAATAACCGCTATTCAAGAAGCTAAAGATTTGACTAAACTTTCACTAGAACAACTTATTGGATCATTAATGACTCATGAACTTGTCTTAGATTCTAAAACTAATGAACCAAAAAGTAAAGGTATAGCCTTGAGAACTGAATTGGAAATTGAAAAATAGTGATAGTGATGATGATATTGATTTTCTTACAAGGAGATTTAAAAATTTTCTCAAAAAGAACAAAAACAACAATCCTAGAAAAGATGAAAATTTCAAAGGTAAGAGCACTACCTCTAACTTTAAGAAAAGTGCTACTAATTCTGGTTGTTTCAAGTGTGGTGAGTACGATCACAGGATAAAGGAGTGTCCCTTATGGCATGATGAGAAGCCTAAAGAAAGAAGGGAGCAATCCAAGAAAGAATTTAAAAAAGCTATGATCGCTGCGTTGGGGAGATTCGGACTCTGACGAAGATCAGAGCGTGGCACAGTGCCACGAGGCTAAACTATGTCTGAATGTTGTACAGAAAACACTGAAGACGGCACTGTGCAAGGACGACTCACATCTATGTTTGATGGCTAAAAGTTCGAACCCTCTCGAAGAGGCAGAAGACAGTGAGGTAAGCCTAACTTCCTTAAAACCTTCAATTCACCTTCTTTCAAAAGGTCAACTTGTCACACTACTTGGAAACATAATTGATGATTGTCAAAACATAAATGATAATTTTGATATCATGAAAAAGGAAATAAAAAATTTGACCAAGATAAAGATTGGATTAGAGTTAGAGTACAAGGACTTATTGAAAGAAAATAAAACACTAACGAAAAGGATTGATGAGAAAGATATTGAGATAGACTCACTAAAACACGAAAAAACTCTTGCTGATGACATTATAAATCGCACAGTGCCATCCACTGTATTTGAAGCGGAAAAATCGAGTCTTGAAAAACAAATTGAAACATTAAATCACGAGTTGGTTGAACTTAGGAATTCAAGACAAAAATCTAGGATTGTTCCATTAATGTTGCCTAGTGATGCTAAGTTAAGTGAAGAACTTGACAAAGTTAAAAGAGACTTAGAGATTTCCAGAAAAAGAAGTAGTGATTTAAATACATCAGTCGAATTTTTGAAATCACAACTATCTATTGCTCGAAAGATGCACGAAAAATGGACTAATGGAATGAATGCTCTAAATTACTTAACTAGCACTACAAACAACATGAACAAAACTGGATTAGGATATACTGATCAGCCGCACAGTGCCAGGCTCTGTGCGAGAACCTACGAAAGAGATTTTCGAAAGAGAAAATACGTGGACCTTCCTGAATATCTAATTTGCAACTTTTGTGGAAATAATGGTCACCTAATTGACGACTGCAACAAAAAGAAAAAACGAATTGCAAAGAATGTTAAACATGTCACTCAAATATGGGTTAGGAAAGATATACTAGATGCTCAACGAAAGAAAAAGGGACCCAAGCAAATTTGGGTTCCTAAAACTAACAAGTGATTATTTTGCAGGCAAACGTGAGAGGAAGTGGCGAGGCCTAAGTCGTATCGGCTAAAGCACAAATAAATCAATACTACCCTACACAAATGTAGTATAAGGAAGTAAGGTTCGAATCCACGGAGAAGGTAGGTTTGGCTTGACTAGACGTGTGCTATGGTAACAATGGGGGTTTTGTAATGAAAATTAAACAAACAAAGCAAAAACAAGGAAAATCAAATAATAAACGAGATCTGGCAATCAATCTTCACAACCAATTCAACCCTTGATCATTGAACAATTCAACACCTAAGTTACTTGAACGCCCTATTGTGAATCATAAGATTCAATCTCCCCTAACGTAGTGGTAAGACTAAGCGAGCGCTCTAATCTTACCCTTAATGGCATAACAACCTAGTCCAAGCGTTCTAGATTCAATTAAGCAATTAGATAACAACTAGGGAGATTCCAATAGGGTAATCTAGCATTCACACAAGCGGTCGAATGCGAAATTATATGATGATTCTTCTTATACTCAATCATCCACGAGCGTGCAATAATTGGGCATAAACTACAACCCTAGATAATCTCAAAGCAGACAATTATCTAGATAGTAGAGATTGCAATAAGCAAGAAGTTAATTGATCAAGTTAACTTAAGCACAAAAACAATCTAACATAAAAAACATGAAGAATCATCAACATTCAAGCAAATTAAAAGAAGAATTGAACTCACAAGTTGATTAAAATGGTTGATTCGATTGATACACCAAGATGGAAGATTAGCTCTCCATAATATAAAGATTACAATTTCATTTTGTTCTCTCTAAAAACCAGATAAAAACTCTCAAAACACAAAGGACGAAATGTTCCTTTAATCAGCAAAACGGAGAAGACGAAAAGCCGAAATCCCGTTGCAGGGCTCCGCGACCGCGGAGGAAATCACCGCGACCGCGGAGGGGTCCGCGCCGCGGTGAGGTCGCGGAGATGCTACGGCAAATTCCTTTGATTTCCTCCGAAATTCGTCGCGACCGCGTCATGTGCTCCGCGACCGCGGAGGCTGCCGGTACATCTTCCTTCTTCTTTCCTTGGATGCTTCCTCATTTGATTAACATCTTCCCATCTTTGTTTCCTTGCCACTTAAATGCATTTTGACTTATTCCACTTGTACACTTGACTTTGTGACTTGGCATTTTCTTCAATAGCACATTGTTACAATTGGACCCTCTCATCAACATAAAAGAAAATAAAGAACTCAAATACCAATTGATGAGAAAGAGTACAAAATCATACCAAAATATGTTCAAGACCACACAAAAATAGCCAAATAAGTACTGAAAAATGCCATATGAACATGGCATATCAAATTCCCCATGCTTAGACCTTTACTCGTCCTCGAGTAAAATCCTAACTCCTTTCTATCTCCAAGGTCTATCAAGGAAAGCATGGAGAAATTCACACAAAATCCAATCCTAACACCACTACTCCAATCAAAAGCGAATAAGTGATGAATCGCAACTAGCTAAAGTTTGAGCGGAAGTAACCTCAACGCATCAAAACTCTAGCCATCTTATCGCTCCATAATCCACAAGATAGTTAACTTGGTGTGAAATGACCTCAACACACCCAAGCTAACTGCACACAAACCAAAGAGCAAGGGAGCTAACATGTCCTAGATCCCCCAAGCTCAACTCACACACTACTCCCTCAAAACAAAGCCTTGGTTCGGAATAACACCATCAAACCAAGAGCTTACCTCTTAAAACAACCTCCGACTCCCCTTATGGCTCCAAGATGAAAAATTAGAGGTTTTCTAACCTACCACCATCTAAACCACAACCTCCTTATTTTAACCATGAGTGACCTACCCAAACGCCGCTTCAAACACCCTTCATATGCCACCACTCCAAAATAATGACATAGAGTCCTCTCCTTTTGCCTAGGCGCCCTCCGGGTTTTCACCTAGCCACTCATCATATTTTTTTCATCTCTCATTTTTTTTTTTTTTTTTTTTTTTTTGTTGTTTTTTTATCATTTTTTTTTTCTTTTCTTTTTCATTTCTTTTCATCATTTTTTCTTTTTTTTTTTTTTAGAATAAACCATAAACAAATATACATATCAACCACATCTCACTCCCCCATGCTTGAAGGACACATTGTCCTCAATGTGTAAAATATGAAAAAACTAGCAATAGGGAACGAGAACCTCTAGTAACCACCATAAGCAATAGGCAACAAGAGCAAACACACAATACAACTCCTTCCACACTACACAAGAAACTCCTCCAACTCCAAACTTAAATCTTCACCACAAAATTCTCAACACAAAAGTAACCACAACAAACAAGTGATCATCCACAACTCCCAATCACAACATCTCACCACAAGAATAATAATCAACCAACCACAACTCTTAATCAAGGTAACTTTCAAATTACAGTATGAAAAGTTCAAGTTTACCTCAAAGAGGAAGAACAATGCATTGATTGACTAACCAAGTAAGAACAACACCCCAAGTGCACTCCTTTGCTCCTTAATACCCACCAACTCCAAGAATCAAAAACCCCCAAATTTTAGGGTTTTCAATGGATTTTGTAAAAGAAAAGAAAAGTGGAGATTTTGAAGATGATTGAGTGGGAAATGAATGAGAGAGTGAGAAAGGGATTGAATGAGTGAAAGAGAGGAATTTGAGTGAAAGAATTGAAAGGAGATGAAAGGGGATGAGTATGTGTGAGAATAGAGAAAGAGGGGGGGGGGGAAATTGTGGAAGGAGGAAAGAAGAGTAAAGGGCGAAAAAATTCTCACCTGGCTGAAATACGCAGCTCCGCGACCGCGGAGAAAGTCACCGCGCCCGCGGTGGTGCTCCGCGATCGAGGTCAAGTCGCGGAGTTGCTTGCGGCTCTTTTTGATTCATTTTTACTTGTAACCAGGGCCGCGCCCGCGGGGTATGACGTCGCGCCCGCGGACTGTTGCAGCGCCCGCGGTTAGCCCGCGGAACTGCTCTCGGCAAAACCTCAAATCTCTTCTCTCCTTTTTTTTTTTTCGAAGGGAGTGGTGATGAAACCCACCCCATTCAGCTTTCTTGATTTGCTTCAAAGGTTCTCCTACAAGAACAAAACACCAAAACACACAAAACAAAACATAACAACTCATCTCCAAATAAAATATATACAAAACACGGGTTGCCTCCCGAGAAGCGCTTAGTTTAAAGTCGAAAGCTCGACATCATGCAACCACAAAAGTTTTACCTCACATCGAACTCAACATGAACACTAGGCTTAACTACATCAATAGAATAGATAGAGTGATCCTCTTTACCTCCCATGGCTTCATGCATTTTAAACTCAACGTTTTGACCATCAAACTGCATGGTCAAAGAACTGGTGCCACACTCAATTCTAGCATTAGCCGTTTTCAAGAACGGCCTCCCTAAAAGAATAGGGGCGGAATGCCTATCATGCTCCATGTTAATTACATAAAAATCAGCAGGAAAAATCATCTTATCAACTTCCACTAGAACATCTTTCAATACACCTCTAGGAATGGAAGTGGACCGATCCGCTAATTGTATGACAACATTAGTCGGAAGCAATTCACCAAATTCTACGGACTCATATAAGGAATAAGGAAGCACATTAATGGAGGCTCCCAAATCTAGCATAGCCCTATCAATCTTTGTGTTACCAAGGGTTATAGGTATAGTGAACATGCCCGGATCATTGCATTTTTTTGGCATTCTCTTTTGAAAAACGGCGGAAACATGTTCACTAACCTTCACCTTTTGCTTCCCTTTTAAATTCTTCTTCTTTTTGATGGAACAAATTTCCTTCAACCACTTAGCATACAAAGGCACATCTTTTATCAATTTTAACAAAGGAATATTTACGACACATTGACTAAATGTTTCATAAATATCCTTAGAAGATTCAAGCTTACGATTGTCCTTTAATGCTTCGGGAAATGGGGGTACCGGTTTGAAATCCGGAAAAGATTTTACCTCTTGGTGAGAGCTAGGACTCACCAATTTTCAACTTCTTTTGATGGGACTAGAACCTCACCTCCTCTTCCTTTGTTACAATCTCCTTCATAACCTTGCTCTTGCTAGGCTCTAGATCCACCAACTCTTTGCCACTCCTCAAAGTCATGGCACTCACATTCTTCTTTGGATTCACCTCGGTTTGAGATGGTAGCTTCCCCGAACTTTGGGCCTCAAGTTTATTCACGACACTAGACATTTGACCCACTTGTGTTTCCAAATTGTGAATGCTAGACCTTGTCTCCTGTTGAAATTGCACCATGTTGGACTGCATAGTAGTCACATTTTGAGCCAAGGCCTTGATCATATCCTCGGTGGACATTGAGTTGGAGCTAGAGGATTTCCCTTGAGCTTGATATGGTGCTATGTAAGGAGGAGGGTTATGACCTTGTTGAAAATTCTGATTTCCTTGAAGAGTTGGATTCCCTTGCTTGTAACTCAAGGCCGGATGATCTCTCCATCCGGGATTGTAAGAATTTGAGAATGGATCATACTTCCTTTGTCCTTGATATCCCACGGCATTCACCTCTCGGGTTTCCTCTTGCAAAGTTGGAAAAGAATCGGTTGGATGATTGTTGTTGGAAAAAATACCACAAGCCTTCACTTGTTGTTGATTGCCACTCACCAAAAATTGCCGGAACATGCCCTTAAGGTCGGACACTTCCGACTCCAAAGATGATTTAGAACTTGCCGCTTAACTCCCCTAGTGGTATTTCTCTTAGAATAAGTGCGGGAACTTTCAGCAAACTCACTTATGAGCTCCATGGCTTGTTGTGGTGTCTTATTATCAATTTACCCCCACAAGCAGCATTAACCATCCTTCTCTCATCAGGAAGGAGCCCACCAACTAAGTATAACACAAGATCTTTCTCGGCAAAACCATGATAAGGACAACAAGCAATGAGCCTTTTAAACCTCTCTAAGTAGTCATAAAGGATCTCATCATAACCTTGCTCAATGTTGCTAATGGCCCTCTTAAGCTCATTCAACTTGCTTGAAGGAAAGAACTTCTCCAAGAAAGCTTGCTTCATCCCCCTCCATGTGTCGATACTGTTGGGGCTCAAATGATAGAACCAATCATTAGCCTTATCCTTCAATGAAAAAGGAAAGGCCCGCGGTTTGATTTGATCCTCCATTACACCCCTTGGCTGCATACTAGTACAAACAGCATGGAATTCCGCGAGATGTTTGATTGGATCCTCCCCATTTAAACCATGGAAGCTTGGCTGTAAATGAACAAGACCCGACTTCAGCTCAAAAGTAACATTCTCTCCAAACTCTGGATATTGAATGGCCAATGGTGCTTGGTCCAGATTAGGAGCGGAAAGCTCCCTCAGTGTCGGATCAGCTCTAGGCGGCATCTCTTCTTCCTCAATACCAATGTAGAAAGGTAACTCACGAAAATGACCCCGAATCTCCTTTCTCAAGCGATAGAGTGTCCTTTCGATCTCTGAATCAAACAACAAAGATCCAATATGAGAAGCACGGGTGTGAACCATAAGACGGGTTCACACACCAACAACAAAAGCAAACAAACACACAAATAAACAACCCAAACACGCTGTCTTCCCCGGCAACGGCGCCAAATTTGGCGAGGCCTAAGTCGTATCGGCTAACGCACAAATAAATCAATACTACCCTACACAAATGTAGTATAAGGAAGTAAGGTTCGAATCCACGGAGAAGGTAGGTTTGGCTTGACTAGACGTGTGCTATGGTAACAATGGGGGGTTTTGAGTAATGAAAATTAAACAAACAAAGCAAAAACAAGGAAAATCAAATAATAAACGAGATCATGGCAATCAATCTTCACAACCAATTCAACCCTTGATCATTGAACAATTCAACACCTAAGTTACTTGAACGCCCTATTGTGAATCATAAGATTCAATCTCCCCTAACGTAGTGGTAAGACTAAGCGAGCGCTCTAATCTTACCCTTAATGGCATAACAACCTAGTCCAAGCGTTCTAGATTCAATTAAGCAATTAGATAACAACTAGGGAGATTCCAATAGGGTAATCTAGCATTCACACAAGCGGTCGAATGCGAAATTATATGATGATTCTTCTTATACTCAATCATCCACGAGCGTGCAATAATTGGGCATAAACTACAACCCTAGATAATCTCAAAGCAGATAATTATCTAGATATATAGTAGAGATTGCAATAAGCAAGAAGTTAATTGATCAAGTTAACTTAAGCACAAAAACAATCTAACATGAAAAACATGAAGAATCATCAACATTCAAGCAAATTAAAAGAAGAATTGAACTCACAAGTTGATTAAAATGGTTGATTCGATTGATACACCAAGATGGAAGATTAGCTCTCCATAATATAAAAGATTACAATTTCTATTTTTGTTCTCTCTAAAAACCAGATGAAAAACTCTCAAAACACAAAGGACGAAATGTTCCTTTAATCAGCAAAACAGGAGAAGACGAAAAGCCGAAATCCACGTTGCAGGGCTCCGCGACCGCGGAGGGCGTCCGCGACCGCGGTGAGGTCGCGGAGATGCTGACGGCAAATTCCTTTGATTTCCTCCGAAATTCGTCGCGACCGCGGTCATGTGCTCCGCGACCGCGGAGGCTGCCGGTACATCTTCCTTCTTCTTTCCTTGGATGCTTCCTCATTTGATTAACACTCCTTCCCATCTTTGTTTCCTTGCCACTTAAATGCACTTTGATGACTAATTCTACTTGTACACTTGACTTTGTGACTTGGCATTTTCTTCAATAGCACATTGTTACAATTGGACCCTCTCATCAACATAAAAGAAAAATAAAGAACTCAAATACCAATTGATGAGAAAGAGTACAAAATCATACCAAAATATGTTCAAGACCACACAAAAATAGCCAATTAAGTACTGAAAAATGCCATATGAACATGGCATATCAGGAAGCAGCCTATGGTATCTTGACTATGGCTGCTCAAGGCATATGACTAGTGATAAATCTCAATTCCTCTCATTAGTAGCCTATCATGGAGGGTGTGTTATATTTGGTAATAACAAAAAGGGATAAATTGGTATTTGAAACGTTGACAAATCTTTAACACACTCCATAGAGAATGTGATGGTGATGGTAAGTGGTTTGAAAAGTAATTATATGATCAAGGTAATTATGTTGAATGTCATGCATGAACCTTTTACAAGATAACTCGTGGCTTTGGGATTAATTTCTGGAAATTAGTTGAGTATTATACCTATTGTCCTCCTTTAAATATATTAATTAGAGTGTTATTGATGCATGTCTTGGTGAAGCTTTGTGAGTAAAGGTCCACTTGATATAAAAGGACTCGTAATGGTCTAATGATGCTGTCCTAATGTCATGATCCTAAGTTGCCGAACTAATAAGTTATATGATCCTAAGTTGCCGAATTTTTGAGCTATGAAATGCAAATTCTTTCTCTTATAGCAAGCTTGATCTTTAGCCCAATATTCTGATTTTCTATTCATGAAATTGACATTTGTGCCTCATTATTTCTTTCTTTCATATGTCCCACCTTATCCTCATTTTTCCTATATATTATTATCCTTCTTTTCTTCACATATTCATCCAAAGTTCAACAAGTGCTTTTAATCTTGATTCATGGTATATGGAGCATATATATACAAATAAGATAGTGAAAGAAGAAGACGCATTAGTTAAGGAGGAACATGAAAAGGTTGGAGGAGACACTAATGCTTGAAAGAATGAAAGTACTGTTTCACACTGTGCAGGGCACAGTGCGTGCCATGAGATGTATCTAGAAGAAAATGAGTTTCGAATTAACTTATTTCGCCTTTGATATCTTATGGATTGACTCTAGTAATATTGTATGGTCTGACTCTCTTAAAAAATAAAAAAAATAAAAAAAAATAAAAAAAAAGAAGGGAAGAAAAGAAGAGTAAGACACTTGTGTTAGATAAATCTTAGAGTTCAATTCATAGATGGAAAAAATATTATCAAAAGTTTGAAGATCATCATTTTGAATTCCAGTATATCCGAAGGTTAGTTATATTTGAAAGGGAATAGATTGTTCAGTGACACAGTGGCACACACAGTGCCACAGTGAAGAAAGTCTTATGATGTTTATTTGCGGAAGTTGAAAATATGAAAAAGGGTTTAAGCACTTGTTGAGCCAATTGCCATTTCAAATCTTTAACCTTGCATTACCTATCTCCATCTTACATTCTTAGCTATTAACCATGATCCTTCATGATTATTTCTTGCTTCATAAATTCGGATTGTGAGTTGGATTATATTTTTGCTTAATGACTTCGGATTGTGAGTTGGATTATGATATAGCACCAGCATCCTTAGTATTTATTGCTTGAGCTACTTGAATTATTTTACTGACTATATCTCACTTTGACTTGCTAAACATGTTGATAATCTCCTTTTTGATAATGTCAAAAGGGGGAAGATGGGTATAATACTTAGACTATTGAATGAAATGATCTTGGTTACCAAGTTACTTGTATGTGAATGATATTATGTTACTTTCCCTAATGTGATTAATGATGCATACTTTAAGGGGGAACAAGTGATTATTTAACAATATTATATTTATGGTTTGTCATCATCGATCAAAAAGGGGGAATTTGTTGTGCATATACATGTTATATATGTTTTGATGATGAAAATTAATATAATATGTTATAGTATGAAAGTTTGCAACAGATGATTTAGAAAGGAATAAACAAGTGAAGACTTTGAAGAAATGAAGATTCAAGATTGAAGTCAAAATGAAGATTCAAGATTGAAGTCAAAGTTATTATTTTTAAGTAGAGTTACTTTATGTAAAAATGTAATATACTTGAATTAAGTGATATGCTATGTGTCAAAAATAGTAATATAAAGTTAGGATAATTATTATTTTCTTAGAGTTAAGAAAATATATAATTATGTTAATTTTATATAACTATATAAAAGGAAATTAGTTTTTGAAATAAAACAAAGTTTTAAAAACGTGTTTTGATAAAATATTTTTATAAAAGATTTTTTAAGAAAAAAAACGTGTTTTATAAAACGTAATTTTATTAAAACGTGTAAAAGATTTTTTTAAAAGAAAATGTGTTTTTGAATAACGTGTTTTATAAATATGGTTTATAAAATCAGATTTTATTTTGGAAAATACTTTTTGATAAAAACAGAATTTGAGTTGAAAAGAAAATCTAATATGGAAAAAATTATCTTTTTGAGATTAAAGATAAAGATGGAAAAAGATAAAGTTTGTTTTTCTAAAAAGAGAGTTTGATCCCTTAAATTAAGGATTAAAAGATAAAGATATTTTTGAAGGATTTTCGTCCAAATCAAGTCCTATAAAAGGGTTTAATAATTCACTTTTAGATCTCACGTTTTCAGAGAGAAAAATCGGAAATATTAAGAGCTGAAAACAGTTTCCTAACACACAGAGCATAGCACTGTTCGAGTCAGTTTAAGTAACTATTCAACGATTGTAATTGTCCTCAAAATTGCTTGACTAAGAAGCACACAATTGAGGGTCGTTTTCTTTCTGTAATTTCACCATTATAGAGAGTGTCAACACTTAGAGTTAAGTGTTGGGGGTCACTACTAGAGTTAGTAGTGAGGGAAATCTTATTGTATCAAGAGGTTGATATTTTAGGATTTAAAGAAATAAAAGAGTTTTTGTTTCTTGTGGACGTAGATCTCAGAGGTGAGATTGAACCACGTTATATCTTGAGTTTGAGTATTGATTTAATATAGTTTTAGTTTTAATTTTCGCAAAAACTCAAAACATAAATTTTCGAGTGTTTCACAGTGTCTGGCACTGTGCGATAACAAAAGTTTTGCGAAAATCGATCAAATTTCGTCACTCAATTCAACCCCCCCTTCTTGAGTGTCACCTTGTGTTCCAACAGTTTATTGTTAGGTGTGATCAACAAGGAAACCGGATATACCACTCCAAGGCATGGAAACTTCGCTTTCCTATTAGTTTAATTTCGCCCCTCTAGGATCACCGGGTTAACACGAAACAATTAATGAGATACAATGGAGAAAACAATTCACAAGATGATCTTCTATGTGAATCAACAAGAACTTTGTGTTTAGAGTTTGTGAAAAGTAGATTAGAATATGAAAAATTGCTTTTCTATATTCACTCCTCATAAGAATAACAACAGAAGTCATATATAAATATGACCTTTCATAGATTAAAGTTGTTATTGTCATAACCCCCTTTAATCCACTGATTAAGAACCTTTAATCCTCAGATTAAGAGTCTCAATAGTCATTAAGAGGATAACGTAACGTACACAATACAATGGTTATAAACCGTTCACGCACCTTTTCACGTCCCAAAACAGAACACTCGTCGCGACTCGCGATACAGATCGCGAGTCGCGGCAACACACTGGTCGCGACTCGCGACGGCCCCCAAGTCGCAACCCTCGACTGGCCTTTTGTTTTGCTTGGTTTTTCTACTTGATTTTGCGTACTCTAATCTTAACATACTAGACCTCCGACCCTCCTCTTCTAGTATAGGATCTTATGAGCTTGTAAACCCATTACACTATAAATGTTCCAACACTTATAGCATTCCCTTTTTACTTTAATGGAAATCCAACTACTTCAAAATAATCCAAGTATTTTAAAAGCCTTTTGGTCGTTGATCTAGAGTTGAACTATACACTAAAGACGTTTGAACCTCTAAAACAAATTTTGCAACAAAATAGAAACACAGAGGAAATATTGTTCTGAAGACATCTTGTGTGAGGCTAACATCACAAAGATTGTATTCAAGAAACCAACATATATACAAAGTTCTTGAGATCGTCTTCAAATTAAAATTAATTATAACATTATTATTAATGGGATTTATAGCTTAGAAGATACCATAGCTTTGAGGTGATAAACAAATGCTTCCTTTCTATGCCGGCTTGCATAGCTGCTTTAACTGCATGACCAACCTGAGCAGATTGAAAAAGTGTTCAAAGCATTAGCTTTCCTTCATAACTCTCCACATATGGCAAGTATAAGCCATTAAACCTTTACATGCAGAATTACTAGCAATTCGCCAAGGCTTACATATGGCAAGTTTAGGCCAATTCACACATTTTGTATTACACTCGGATTGCAAGCAAGCAGTGGAGATGATCACAAATACACAGCAGGATTATGAGGATTTTTATAGTGATATTGTTATAGCTTGCAGGGAGCTGCAGCACTACTTCCAAGAGATGAAGTTATTGTTCGCTAGACGACTGGATAATCAAGTGGCGGGTGCACTATGCCATGGGTGTAGGAGTGGGCTAGATTCCCTTACTGTGAATCAATTATCTCCCCATTCCCCCGGATTATTATCATGTTTTTTCACAAAAGAAACGGAATCAAATAACAAAATCCGTTTCTACTTGTTTGGTTAGTGTGTAAAGTAACAATTACCGTTACTTGAGGGAAACACATCCCCCAAGTTGTTTCCACTCAAAAACCTAAGGAAACAAATAACGTTTCACTCCTCAAACAAGAGGAAAGGGAGTGGGTTATATTTGTTTCTATTCCATTATGATACCAAACAACTAATAAGGGTAACACTTATTATTACCCTTTCCCCTCCTTATCAAAATCCTTACCATTCCGTTTACGGTATTCATACCAAACACCCCCTAAGTATGGATTGTAATAGGCTTGATGCCATGACAAGTTAATTTATGATTACCGTTTGTTCACCAAAAAAAAATAGCAAAGGTTATTGGATATGTTCAAATGTAACTTTCAAATATAACTTTTTATAATTATAACTGATAAATGGCTCATGAGAAAAATGGTACAGTAAAAGTTGTGGGTTGACAAGTACGCAACTATTTTTCATATATATAAGAGGATGTATTGTTATTATAAGCACATAATTAATCCATAAAAATTCGAATCAATTATGCTAAGTAAATACTTAGAACTTCTAGAATATAATCATATGCTAAAACTTTACCTCTTCTTGCACACCATATTGTGAAGCTGTATCCACGTGCATATAACCAACCTACAATCATAAAATACAGGTTACTTTTAAAATGCAAATCTGAAGCATTAGGAGAACCTCATAAGTCATATATATATATATATATATATATATATATATATATATAATATATATATATATATATATATATAATGTTTTTAGGATCGGGATCCTACTTTGGATCGTAGGGGTTAGTCGGATTGAATCGGTAGGATCGGATAAGATCCTACAATCCTGTAAAATAGGGATAATTATGCTAAAATATGGTGAGAAATTCATGTTAAAAATTTGCACAAATAATAATAACTTATTCATTAACAAATGGTGATATTTTTTCTACACTATAAGATTGAAGTAACATGCAACCAAAATCTTATAGGAGAAATATTAATATGTGAAATTACTTTACGATTTTTTTTACAATAGGATCAGATCATAGAGTCGTAGAATCATATTAAGATCCTACCATGTGATTTTTTGTGGTTGGATAGGATCGAAAGATCCTACAACAGTAAGAACCTAATCGGGATCGGTAAGGACCTTTCGAATCATAGAATCGTAAGATCCAGGTCGGGATTTTAACAACAATGGGCTGCACAAAATCATCTTCCCGTCGTTTAAATATGATAAAGATATTATATTATTATGGTATATTTTCCCTTTTTTAGATGCAAGATTTGCCTTTTTGTGAGTAGATTAAGAAACCAATTGTTGCATGTGAAAAAAATGAATTATATACTAACATAATTAATTACCTGTGTGATCCAAGAGCTAAAAAAAATACTACTATAAGGTTAGGTTGTCAAATTTTCTAACCATGTTTGGCTGCTAGTTCAAACATGGAAATTCTTAATCCAAAAAGGGTTCTTAAAATAAAGCCCATTTTTATTATATAGATATTTTTTAATCGGATTTTCGGATTATCCGAAATTTAAAAATCCGATCCGTATCCGATCCGATAATCCGATTTTTTTCCGGATATCCGATCCGAAAAATCCGAAAATAAAAAATCGGATCGGATATCCGAAATTTCGGATCGGATCGACGGATAATCGGATCGGATCATTCGGGTCGAATCTTTTTGCACACCCCTAGCTCTTAGTTCATACTTCATACCAACCCTTATATGTACTAGCTATATGCTAAATAATACTACCTCTGCTCCACTCCAAAAGAAAATGCAACTCATTTAGAGAGTCAAACTTTAACCACGAATTCCTACCACTGTATAAATAATAACAACATGGTCATGTAAGATCTCGTTAAATTTATGCTAATGTATAATTTCGAAATATATTTTTTGTCAATACATAATTAAAATTATTTATGGTCAGAAGTTGTGTAATAGAGATGGTAAAAAGACAAGTGTTACATTCTTTATAAAGCGAAAAAAGTACGTATTTAGACATTGGCTTATTTTTGCTAAATGATACTCCAGTGAGTTTTAAGATCCCTATTTTTATTCACTCTCTTCAATTTGAAGCTCAATTCATGCATGCTTAATTCGAGCCGACTTTGTCAATGCCCAAATCAAACAAACTCCACTGGAGTCATAATACTAACATAATAACATCAAGTACTTGAATTGCTTAATTTGGGAGTTCTGTAAGCCACTCAAATAATTTTACAAAAACCATCTCAAATTTAAATTGTTCAAATTTTGACAAAGAATTTAAATATTTAACACATTGTAAAAAAACGAGTGAGTCTTGGATGTAACAAATTACACCATAATAGTAACTTATTGTATAATGTACATAAAGACATAGAGTTTAACAAGAATAATATAACTATACAAATAAAACATAAATCTTTTGTCAATATGTTATTTGAGTTCTTTTTACTAAAGAAGCAGTAATTTACGAGTTGTTATACCATAAATTATTATGATATAATAGTTATATTCAAGAATTTGCGATAATCCGCTTCCTCTCTCCTTTCTTTTTCTCTCTTCTCTCTCCTCTCCTACAAAACCCTAATTTTCAATCTAGGGGTACCACCACCCTTTTGCGCGGTGGTTAGCCCCTGTTTCTCCTTTTGTTACTAGTTTTTTAAGTTTATGTTTCAATAAATTTCAGTCTCTCTCTAATGGAGAATTTTTCTACCCATATGTTGAGTATACCTACTCATATATTGGGTTTTATCTCTCTACATGTGAAGAGTTTGGAGACTTTGTTTGTAGGTTGTGTAATTCAAGATGTTGATTTGTTGATCGAAATTTGTGCGGAGTTGCAGCAGATGTCAAGACTTCATCTACAATCACTTGAATCAAATCCAGTTCTACTTCAAAACTACAAAAGATCGACAGACCCCCTCGCAGAAGGCTGCATTAAACAGCGAGGTTAAAGACAAGGGTTTCCAGAATTATTAGATCTACTCAACGATCGTGGTTTTGTCATATTAGAATTGTATTTATTTTATTTTGATATGTATTTGTTTAGTTTCTACTTCTATTGTAGATGTCGTATGACTTTCAATCAATGATTAATGTTAATTTTAAAAAAAAAATTGCGATAAAATTATTAGAAAATTTTGGAAGGTACCTCAGTGATAGCAGTGAAGACAGAGTTAATAGCTTGAGAACCAGACTTCCAAGTACCCAATCCCACTGCTGGTATTTTGTGGCCGCTTATCAATGGAAAGTACTCCATTTCTTTGTGCTGAGGTGCCGTCGTAGATGTTGCCTGAGCCATTTTTTAACTTATTTCCTCACTCAATCTGCTAGTCTGCTAAGTGCTAATTAATTTGCTCTACCAAAATTAAAATGGTTGGGTCACCTTTTTTACCTAAATTTTGTCCCCTAATAAGTGTGAGCTCACTTAGCTTATACTTCTAGCTAGTATTGCATCAGAATTGGACAAGGAGGTGAGAAGGAACACGAGAATGCGTGCGAGTGTACACCTGCAAGTGTTGCATGCATGGTGCACACGTCGGAGTCGTTTGGAGGGTGAGCGTGTCACCACTACACCAGTTTGAGGTAGCTAGTCATGGGTATTAGAAGTATTAGATAGGGATGATAATTCAATTCGGATACGGTCCTAATCCGAAAGAAGAAAAAAATTCGAGTCGACTCCAATAAAAAATAATCTGCAAATGTTTAAAAATTCCGACTCCGAGTCGGAGGCGAGTTAGAGGCGGATCCCATAAAAAAAAGTCTGACATTTGAATCGGACTCCGGCTTTAAGGCAATTAATCCCTTTTTTTTATTGATATAAATGTGTTATATATGTGTAATCTAACTCCGACTTTGACAATTGTATTATCCACTGATAAATTATTGTTAAAAATAATAGTACTGCTTAGTTATTTAGTTTCTATATTTAGTTTCACATTTTTTCGTTATTTGTCTAGAAAAATCGTGTCCCCATCAATTATTTGCTTTTTGAATTTTGTTTTTTGCTTTGTTTATTCAACCCAAGTGTTACAATTAATGCTCTTTCACCAATTATTCTTCATTCTCTCTCCTAAAATCATCTTTTCCCATACAACATTTATTTAAATAAACAAAAAATATTTACTACCCCTCTTAGATTCTACTTACCTTAATTTCCGTGAAAAAATATAAATGAGAACTATATTTTGGGACATAGAGGGTACATTGTTATTTTGGAAAATGAAGTCGTTAATGTCGATCATTTATTTTGAATTTTTTATCAGTAAAAAATATAGTCATGTGTAATAATCTTCTTAAATTCGTCTCGATGTAAAGATTCATAATATTAATTTTTATGATTTTTACTTAAACAAAATAAGAGATACATCTTGAAAATTGCGGAACAATAATGTAGCAAATAAAAAAAATAGATTGAGTAGTAGCTTTCAGTGAAAACCTTGACTATCTCTCTCTCACGTACAGCTACATCGTGGAAGTATGAACATGAAATTGAAGAGTGAGGGACATTTTTGATTGATTGGCGGCTGCTATGTTGGAGTTTGGACATTTCTCATGTGTGTGAAAGGAAAAAGTACACTTACAAGAGAAGATTGATAGGTAGATGATAAGTATATAAAGTTGTTCGATAAGAATTATTCTTCCTGTTATTATATGATTTAATGGTGAAACCTCACTTAACTTATATGCGAGTCGTCTCTCTTCTTATTGTGGGTCTCATAGTGCTCAATATATATAATATAAAAATGACATTATATTATTATATACGATTTTATCACCATATATCTCTGACAATTTTTTTTTACACCATATATCCTTTCAAGTTTCCAAATTCACTATATATCTTCGACCTTTCAAAAAATACATCAAACTACTCTTATGACTAACAGCATTAGACTTTCCTTATTCATTAACCCCTAATCCACCCTCTAACGCTAATTAAATAACCTAAACCTAAGCAAAACCCTAACCCCCATTCCTATACCCCTTACCCCCCTTACCCCAGTCCCCTAGTCCCCCATTCCCCTACCCCTTACCCCGATCCCCCCCACTCCCCCACCCCTTATCCCAGCCCCCACCACCCCACAACCCCCTCCCCCTTTTAGACCCGCAACCCCCTCCTTCGCAGCACCCTCCTCTCCCGCAGCCCCACTCCCACGCAACACCCTCCTCTCTCGCAACCCCCCTCCCCTGCAACACCCTCCTCTCCCGCAGCCCCACTCCCACGCAACACCCTCCTCTCTCGCAACCCCCCTCCCCTGCAACACCCTCCTCTCGTGTTCTCTTTCCTCTCGCATCAGATCTGGTTGCAATTTGGTTGCAAGCTTCACATCAGATCCGGTTGCAATCTTCGCATTAGTTCTCTCTCTTTTATTTGTATTGTTAAGCTACGGAACTACGGTGGAGGAGGGTTGCGCGGTTGGAGGGGGAGGGGGTTGCAAGGGGTTGTGGTATGCGAGGGAGGGGGTTGTGGGGAAGGGGGGATACGGAGTTGCGAGGGAGGGGAGGGGATCGGAGGGGAGGGGAGGGGGAGGGGCCTTTGGGATGCGGGGGAAGGGGAGGGGGGCTGGGGGAGGGAAGCTTCGGGGGTGGGGGAAAGGAGGGGTTACGGGGTTGGTGGAGGGAAGGGGGGTTGCGGGGTGGTGGGGAAGGGGTGGGGTGGGGTGGGGGAGGGTGGTGTTTGGGTGGTTAGGGTTATGGTATTAGGGGTTTGGATTAGGGTTAAAGAGGTTAGATTTAGATGATTTAATTAGGATTAGAGGCAGAATTAGGGGTTAATGACTAACGGAAGTCCAACATCGTTAGTTATAAGGGTAATTTGATGTATTTTTGAAATGTTGGGGGTATATGGTGAATTTGAAAACTTGAAAGGGTATATGGTGTAAAAAAAATTATTAGGGATATATAGTGAAAAAACCGTATTATATACAAGTTTTTACATTAGAGAGACTTAACTTGAGTAGCACGATGAACAAAGCTGAAGACTAGAGCCATCATGCTATTATCTACTTTATAACTTTAACTACTATGTTTTGCAGAAGGAACAAGAATTGGAAGTTCAACTGAGGGTTGTTCCTAATGCATGATCCTAATTTCCATCATATCAAAATTTATTTGGTGAAAATGATTATTTCTCATATTCAAATATTTTTTACTCAATGCTCTATATTTAAGCATTGATGTGTACATTCATCGCAACAAAATGAAGGAACTTTTTCACTCATTTAGGAGCCGAAACTCCGACGCAACAACACTCTTGAGGAAATTGTTTATGTGGCCCTTTTCCACAATAAATAGTATAAGCCACAATGCCAGCATCTTCACACATCTTCTTACATTCCACTTGATACTTACATGGCCCCACATATGTGCACTGGTCAAATGAGTCCACCTCACCTAGGACATCATGGATTCAATTTCTTTAAAAATTACAAGCAAGAAATTGACACAAATAATGTAACAAACGCCTAAATTCATAAAAGAGATGTAGAAGATATCAAAATTACTTTTAATGCACTGTTATTACCCCATACATACAATTATCCATATTAATTATGTTTTTTATAAATATTCATATTTTCTCTGTTTTGTTTTAAATGCAACAAATGGGTATTATTTGTGAGATACAAAATATTCATTTGTTGCATTTAAAACGAAATGGATGAAGTATTAATTATGGTTATTATTAATGTAATAGTTCTTTATTTTCAAAGAAACCCAACAAATGGACTACTTAAATAAATCGAAACGAGCAATGTTTACCATCGAACTAGGACAAAAACGAGTCAAACACATGAGCTACATTATTACCACTATGTTTAACAAAAGATTAAGAAACACTCTTAAAATCTTTAGCTAAAAGAAAAATGTCTTTTAAAATTAAGAAAAAAGTGCTCATTCAGATGAATTATTCTTTAAATCATTTATCACAGACAGATTATTAAAACAAAACCTCAAGAGATAGATATCACTCTCTCGTTTTACTTTTTTTTTTCTCTTTGCACCATTTATATTGACACAAAATCTGAGTATTACATAAAAATAATACTTTCTCCGCGTCCCAAAATATAGTTCTTGTTTCTATTTTGGGAGTCAAACTTTAAAAACTTTGACCAAATATTCTTACTAATATATACAAAAAAATATATTCATGAGGGGTCTTGTTAGATTCGTCTCAATCTGTAAATTCGTAATATCAACTTTTAATATTTTTTTCTAATAAGAAATAGAAGATATCTTAGGTCAAAGATACGTCTTGGAGACTATGCAAAATAAAACAAGAACTATATTTTAAGACGGAGGGAGTAAGAACTATATTATAGATGGATCATGTAATCGAAGTATATATAATTCGTAAATCGTAAGCCTTCCTATTTTGAAAATAGATTATACTTTGACGATATATAAATTTAATTATGTGTACAAAATAAATAAGGAAAATGAAGAGTGTGAGAAAAATGAGATATATACTCAGATACCTATAGATGATTGGAAAAAAGCAGCAAATAGACAAATGGCAAGACAAGCAAGCTGGTATTTTGAAGCCATTTTCTTTACGTCTAATATTGATCCTTTTTCTTTTGATTATTGTAGTAAGGAGTTTTTGATGTCTTTGGCACTTCACAAACTTTTATATGAGATGGGCCACACTTTCAATTAATGGTGTGGCCATCCCCTTTCCTCTCACTACCTCTCTTCTCTTCTCTCACGCACGCCCCCCCCCCCCCCCCCCCCCTTTTCTCTCATTTTTTTTAATATTTCTTTTTCCTAACTTTTTGCCTCATTTTCTCTCTCCTCTTATTTCCCCTTTTTTTTTCAAATTTTCTCTCTCCTCTTATTCCCTCTAGAATTTTACCATTAACACATTGATAAATAAGGACCTGACCGGCTAATAATAAGTCCAAGCTAGGCCTTATAATGATGCTCGTGTCCCCTTTAAAAAAAGCCCAAGCGTGAATCCGTTTTCGGATAACCCTACCTGAATGTACGTGTAACCCTTATTATTTGTAACCTTATTTTATGATACGAGGAACTCATTACTTCATAATAAGTAACTATTATTATTTGTACCCTTATTTTATCATACGAGTAATAACTCATTTATTCTACAAGTAACCCTTATATATTTTTCAAATGACCCATTATATTATAAAAGTAACCTCATTAGTTAACAAAAGTAACCCTAATTACATGTTTGAGTAACCTTATTTTATTTGTTCGAGTAACCTCATATGTTCCCAAAAGTAACTCTAATTATTATACAATAACTTGAAATGTTTATAAAAAGTAATCATAAGAAAGGTACAAGTAACCCATAAATTAGTTCATAAAAACTATCCCCATTATATATTTAAAAATTTATGTCAATGTACAGTTTTAAAATATAATTTTTACCAATACATAATTAAAATTATTTATGGTCAAAAGTTGTGTAATAGAGACTGTAAAGACACTAGTGTTACATTCTGTATGGAGCGAAGAAAATTCGTATTTAGACATTTGCTTATTTTCGCTAAATGATACTCCAGTGAGTTTTAAGATCCCTATTGTTCGACGTTAATCACTCTCTTCAATTTGAAGCTCAATTCATGCATGCTTAATTCGAGCTGACTTTGTTAATGCCCAAATCAAACAAACTCGAATGGAGTCAAAATACTAACATAATCACTGAAGTACTTGAATTTGAGAGTTCTGCAAGCCACTCAAATTTAGAAAAAAGACCATCTCAAATTTAGAATTTTAAAATTTTGACAAAGAATTTAATTATTTAACACGTTATTATAAGAAAAAATTGGTGTATCTTGAGTGTAACAAGTTACATCATAGTTTATTGTGTAAATTTAACATTATTAAAAAAACGAGTACGTCTTGAATGTAATACGTTCATCATATCATAGCTTATTGGGTAAGCTGCATAAACATAGAGTTCAACAAAAATAATATGACTATACAAATAAGAATAAAAATCTTATGTCAAATGTATGTCATTTGAATTTTTTTTAACAAAAGAAGCAGTAATTTACGAGTTATTGCTTGAGAACCAGACTTCCAAGTACCCAATCCCACTGCTGGTATTTTGTGGCCGCTTATCAATGGAAAATACTCCATTTCTTTGTGCTGAGGTGCCGTCGTAGATGTTGCCTGAGCCATTTTTTAACTTATTTACTCACTCAATCTGCAATTAGTAGATTATACACCGAGGTGTAGGTAGAGGAACCTACACCTTGCCCAAAACGCAGGAAAAAAAGAACAAAACGCAGGCTTCTTGTAAAGGAATGAACAATAATGTACATGGTCTCAGTTGAGTAATGTACATGGAAAACTTTGGAAAAGAAACTGATTTGACCGTTACTATTCACCAATTAATAACTGATTTGATGTCAACTGCAAATCACGTCGCCCCATGCACCAGTGATCATCATATTTCAACTTTTCACACTCAACCTCCATATTTCATTCACAACTTTCTCTCTCTACCTTTTCTCACTTTATCAAATTCTCTCTCTACATTCTCTTCAACCACCGCAATTCTCACCAAAAAAAACCCCAATTCACACCAGAAAACTCCAATTACCACCATAAAATTCCATTGCACCATCCACAAATTGTCCTCTAGCGTTTATGGACAATAGCGACAAAAAAAACCAAAACAAACGACAACCACGCAGTCAAGAAACCACGGCAACCAAGGCAAGCGAAAAAACTACCTTGCCCAAAACCACTCAGAATAATTCTCCATCTCCACAACTAACTATGGGAAGATATTATGTAAGTTTCTACAATTTCGTTTCTTTAAATTTAAATTTACATTTTAAATTTTTGGTGAAGAAAATGAGTTCTCATCACTTTGGATTGTTGAACATTGTAATTGTAATTGTACAAAATGTAGGTATGATAACGGTTGTAATTGAACAATTTTGGTTTGATGTGTTGTACATTGTGTGTTCGAATTGTACTTCCATGGTGGAATTTGATATTGTTAATTTGATAGGTTGCATGGTCCATTTTGACACAAATTGGTTATTTTGGATTGTTGAACATTGTACAAAAAATTTGTTTTTGGTTATTTTGGTGCAATTTATGTTCAATTTCGGTTGTAATTGAACAATTTTCATTTACGGTTGATATGGTGTACATTGTGTGTTGCGAAATGTACTTCGCATGTTAGTAATTGAACAATTTTGTTGTTGAGTACTAAACCCTATAGATAGTTGAACATAGTACAAAAATATGTAATTTGGTACATTTTCTGATGCGCATTGTACATTACAAAATGTAGGTATGATAACGGTTGTAATTGAACAATTTTGGTTTGATGTGTTGTACATTGTGTGTTCGAATTGTACTTCCATGGTGGATTTTGATATTGTTAATTTGATAGGTTGCATGATCCATTTTGACACAAATTGGTACCAATGCATATGAAATATGATACCTAAATCATTGTACATTGAGTTATATCCATGTACATTATGGAAATTGGTTGTTCTTTATTGATACCGTAATGTACAATGGGACATGCCCTTATACAAACTATTGTACATTGGATGTCTTGTTATATTGGTAATTTGATAGCTTACATGGTCCATTTTGATAGAAATGGTCCAATTTCTATGAAATATGTTAATCAAATAATTGTATACTGATGATATCCACTTGAACATTACAATGGGACATGTCCTTACTTAATGTACATAATGCCAAATTGACTGTACATTGGATGACAATTTATTTCTTGCACATTTAACTTTAAGTACAATGGAACATTTAGTTTGTTATTGTACATTAGCTTTAATGTACAATGGACACTACCTTAGTTATTGTACAACACAAACTATGACTATGTGGTTGTTCAGTCTGCCTGTTTTCTTCTGCAATAATAAATGGCCAATGTACAATGACAGTCCTCCAAACGATTCTACCACAACAACTGAACAGCAAAAAGTACCCATACCTGCAACAAATAGGTATGTACAATAATTCATCACACTATTGTACACTGTCTGACCTCCAATGTACATTCTTTTATACTTTTGTTGGCTAGTTGTACATTATTAGAACATGTACTCTATTGGAAAATTAAACTGTCTTGCTTTGTTGTACATTATTGCTGTTTTGTTGTTCAATAAATAAATGCCAATGTACATTAACAGCTCTCCAATAGATCCACCTCAGAGAATCTAGGAACAGCAAACAGGCCACCCCTGAAACAGAGAAGTAAGTACACTAATTAATTACAGTGTTGTACACTGTGTGATGTCCATTGTACATTCTTATAGGATAATTATACAATGCTGCTTCTTGTACATTCTTATCAATAACGAAATGCAAAGTACAATGAAGCCCTCCAAAAGGTCCCACACAAATCTACTGCAGCACCAGGATCTATACCTGTAGTTGTTGAAGAGTAAGTACATTTTGTCTTTACTCCTAGCTTGTCATATGTGTTGGCATGCCTGTTCATGTTGGAATGATTTATACTCTTGTTGGCTAGTTGTACATTATTGCAAAATTACTGTCTTGCTTTGTTGTACATTATTGAATGTTTTGTTGTTCAATTAATAAATGCCAATGTACATTGTCAGCCCTTGTATAGATCCCACCCTCAGAGTATCTAATGAACAGCAAACAGGGTCCACCCCTGAAACAGACAAGTAAGTACACTAATTAATCACTGTGTTGTACACTGTGTGATGTCCAATGTACATTCTTATTGGATAATTATACTATGCTGCTTCTTTGTACATTCTTATTCAATAACGAAATGCCAATGTACAATGACAGCCCTCCAAAAGGTCCCACCACAACACATTCTAGTGAACAGCAACCAGGATCTATACCTGTAGTTGTTGAAGAGTAAGTACATTTTTGTCTTTACTCCAAGCTTGTACATTTGTGTTGCATGCCTGTTCATGGTGGAATGTTTTGCCCACATTGACAGGTCCACCACAGCAGCTTCTACTGAAAATGCTTCTGATTCCACAACATCTGAGAAGTAAGTTCACAATGTACATTTTTTGCACTTGTTTGTACTTTATAAATATGTTCTCATACTCTGAGGTTCATGTACATTCTATAAACTGTGATGTATAATAGCAGGCAACCTAATACTGAACCAGAAAATCCACCTAGTACTGCATGTAAGGCCTCTCTACACGAATCTCATACTCTGTTGATCCATATTGTACACCATTAGCTTATTGAGTGTTCATTGTACATTCCTTATATGGTGTTCACTGTTTCAAACATAAATGTACAATGTCGGTTTGCATTGGTATTGGCATAGAGGTTCATTCTTACTAATTGCATATATGTACACTCTATTTACAGTCCTCCTTCGACTGAGAAAGAACATACTCCTAATGATTCAAGCACACAGAAAACTGATAGTAAGTATATTATCATTGTACACTACTTACTGTTATCTTGTTGATTAATGAACGTTTATGTACATTTGTACAATTTAATTACATATATGTACACTCTTTTTTTTTCTAGAACGCCTGTTCTTGAGAGTGAGGCCATTCCACTCAATACTGAGATGTAAGTGCATGTACATTATTTGTTTGTTCTTAATTACATATATTATTAAGGCCATTCCAACCATTGTACATTTTTGGATGTCTTAAAGAGTTTATAGTGTAACAATTGTTGTACAATGTCAGGCCCCCCACTAATGAACATGACCCTATTCAACCCAATACTGAGATGTAAGTTGCACTACACTGCTATGTGTACATTACTACGTTGTACATTGCCTCTGCCGCATTGTACATTAGTTAACCTTAATTGTACAATTTCTATTTACAAATGATCATTGTACATTCAATTACATCTATGTTCTTGTATGAGATGTCAGTCCTTGTACATTAATGTTATTTCAGTGTACATTGTGGTATATTTTTGTACATTGTTAATCACATACATGTTTATTGTGTTACATTTGTTTTACACTGTCAGGCCCCCTACTACTGAACCTATTCCAACACCTCCCATTCCTGAAACAATTCCTGAAGAAGATGAAACAGACGATGATGAAGAGTAAGAAATATCTTAATTATATATACTTATGTCCAAACTAATGTACACATGTTCCTTTCTTTTACCCTAATGTACATTGTATATTGACATGCAGGTACCAATTGGTGTGCTGAGGGCAGGGCAAGGAAAAGTGCCCAAGCGTATGTTCATTGACACATTCATTTTCACATTGTTGTACTTCTTTTACGTTCATTTTACACATAACTACATTTGCACCTACATCTTACGCACGCCCAGTAAGAGAATGAAAATTTCAACTTCCAAGGCTGCCACAACTTCCAAGGCTGCCAAGGGAAGTCCCCACTTGAAGCAGATACACAAAGCCTGGGAAAGGAAAGCACCAGAGCAGGCCCTGAAAATCAGAATTGGCAAGGGTTCACCTCCCAAACAAAAGAAGGCTGCTAAGTCTAGGTATAGTGAATGAACAATAAAATATTCGTGTCTGTCATTATTTATCCAGTCATGTATATTATTTCTGCATGACATGAACACTAGTATTTGCTGATTGTACTTTTGTGTAATTGAATGTACACTGTTTATTACCTTGTTTGTACATTATGTATTCTTCTAGTCAGACTGATTATGTTCTATGTACATTGTAATTGGTTAAAATGAACATTCCATTTCTTTGTGCATTATGACAAGCATGTACACTATTATTCTGTTGGATGTACATGTACAATAGTATGTGTCTGAATGTTAACTTTGTAATTGAATGTACACCTGGCTATACCTTGTTTGTACATGTATTTTCTAGTCAGAGTAGTTATGTTGTGTACATTGTAATTGGTTTAAATGAACATTCCATTTCTTTGTGCATTATGTCAAGCATGTACATTATTAATCTACTGGATGTACATGTACACTATTATTCGATGATTGTACTTTTTGTGTAATTGAATGTACACTGTTATTATACCTTGTTTGTACATTATGTATTCTTCTAGTCAGACTGATTATGTTCTATGTACATTGTAATTGGTTAAAATGAACATTCTATTTCTTTGTGCATTATGACAAACATGTACACTATTATTCTGTTGGATGTACATATACAATAGTATGTGTCTGAATGATCATCTTTTGTAAATTGAATGTACACTCTTGCTATACCTTGTTTGTACATTATGTATTTTCTAGTCAGATTGTTATGTTCTGTGTACATTATAATTGGTTTAAATGAACATTTCATTTCTTTGTGAATTATGTCAAGCATGTACA
Source organism: Beta vulgaris subsp. vulgaris (assembly GCF_026745355.1). Lineage (NCBI taxonomy): Eukaryota > Viridiplantae > Streptophyta > Magnoliopsida > Caryophyllales > Amaranthaceae > Beta > Beta vulgaris. The sequence continues at coordinate 2,453,922 of NC_079208.1, forward strand.
TTATCATTCTATTGGATGTCATGTACACTATTATTCATGATTGTACTTTTTGTGAAATTGTATGTACACTGTTACTATTCCATGTTTGTGCATTATGTATTCTTTAGTCAGACTGATTATGTTCTATGTACATTGTAATTGGTTAAAATGAACATTCCATTTCTTTGTGTATTATGACAAGCATGTACACTATTATTCTGTTCATCTTCTGTAATTGAATGTACACTCTTGCTATACCTTGTTTGTACATTATGTTTTTTCTAGTCAGATTGGTTATGTTCTGTTGGATGTACATGTACAATAGTATTTTCTGAATGTACTTTTTGTGTTATTGAAAGTACACTGGTGTTATGCCTTGTTTGTACAATAGTCAGACTGGTTATTTAATGTACATTGTAATTGCCCAAAATGAACATTGCACTCTCTTTACATGTACATTGTAGTGATTCACCTCCTGATGTCAAGCCCCCACCAAAAAAGCAAAAAACCACTGAGCCTTGTGTGAAGGTCAGGCATAGTACTACGCCATTCCAAGCCTTCATCGCTGCTATTGCTGATCAACCTGAGAAGAAGCAAGCAATCATTGACATGGGTTTCGGTGGTCTACTTGAGCTAGACATGCCAAGGAATGACCCCATCTTCTGTGCTAGGTCGTCAGCCGATTTTCTGTGGGTAGTGGCTCCCTCTTGCTACGCCGAGGCAAGGACATCGATATCAGGGAAATCGATGTCCACTTGGTGTATGGGATTCCACTAGGAGGCTTGGTCGTTGATGAGACCAAGGAATTGCAGGAGAATGATGCTGACTTCAGGAGTATGATCGAGGACTGGAGGGAATATGTTGGCGTCCAGCGGGGTTCGCAACATTTCTACAATGGCAGCAGCTTGCTGATTCCGCAGTGCCAGTTACGGACAACTGGAAGAGGACATTCCTAGTGGGGCCGTTAACTGCTCATTAAATCAACCCTAAACCCCAGCCTCTCACAAACTTCTTTCAGCTACCATTGACGTCAACAACATCCCCAAGTACAACTGGTGCAAGTAACCATTGAATCATTGCTTCATTCAGCTTCTGCTGGCAAGAGGATACCAGTAGATTCTTCGCTGGTCCTCTGCCTTTCTTACAGGTACACATATGCCACCTATGTATTACATTGATATATTGTCCATATGCCAGTGTCTGCTCTCTTCTTGTGATGTTACTACAGTAATGTACCTTGGCATTGTATTGATTGTTCATTATTTTAGTCCCTTTGTACATTATTTTTTCAACACTGAGTTCTAATGTCACTATTTCTTATCTCGTTGTACATTCATAGTTACATTATGTTGATACTGTCCTATTGTCCATTGCTTCTCATAATATGCCATTGTCTAATCTCTTCTTGATTGTTCACTATTTTAAATGTGAATGACTTAATGTACATTACCCTATTTGGTCTACTATTTCCTAGGTCTGCTATTTTGATCGTCTACAGAAGGAACTACACAAGCCTCCCCGTCAATTCCCGCTACTCTCTATATGGAAACGGGAACTAATCAAGAGCAGGATTTATTGGGAATTCAAGTCCGGAGTTGGGATGGGGACTGTTCTCCCAAGGATCACTGCTCCCATGCACGGGCAACAAGATGAACAACAACAACAACAAGTAATCCACCTTCTCTAACATATATACATAATCTGTTGTTTTGCCATGTATAATGAACATTGTCCTAACAATACTCTACTTCAGCAGCAAAATTTACAACAACAACAACCCCAACAACACCAAGAAGATCAACAACAACAACAACAGGTTCACATTAAACCCAAGATTTGGAGATCCCCCCGCTTCCTTCCTCAATACACGCACAGCTTCAGCAACCCCCACTCCACAACTTCTCAAATTATTAATCATATGCAATTGTTCAACTGTCACTTTCCTATGAGATCTTATTAAATGTCTTTGTTTCAATGGTACCATGGGGTGATTGTGAATCATATGGTGCTTAGTAACAATAAAAAGTCCAGAGTCTTTGGATACATCAAATTGAATAAACGCTTTACATCCACAACGTTGATCAAGCTTAGTGAATGCCTGTGCCAAGAAGAACATCATGTATATTCTAGTGAACATTGGCTTTGCAGTAATGAACATCCGCATTGTTTTTTTAAACACTATGATTTGAAAAAAAAAAATAATAATAATGTATACTAATTTTACCACTATATATAATAACATCTGATATACTAATGTACATATTATCATCACCACACCTCAAGTATACTCCAGTGAACATTTGCTTTCAGTTATATATAAATTATATGTACATATTGTCATGACCTACATTAAACCACACAAAACATAACACATACCTTAGGCACACAACCTTTTGTGTCTTTCAATCCTTCCCGACTACAAACTAAAAAACGTTGTCTGATTGTCTTTGTTTCATATCTCCAACAAACTTTGCCCTTCCGGATACCAAATCCGCATTTAAATGCATACTCATTGTATAATTTGTAAGCTTCTTCATCGTTGGCAACTTCTTTGTGTATCAATTCAGATGTCTCACACTCAACATATTCTGCAGACAAAAAAAAATAAATTAAACATAACTAATATTTACCCTCATATAGAATAATGTACATTGAATGTCCCTTTAAATGATCACTGTAACAACAATAATTATTAACACATAACAAATATTAACACTAATATAGAAGAATGTACATTTGATGTCACTAAATTGATCACTAAAATATCCTAACTATACTATTGTCTTTAATGCATGTAAATTACATCATTTTCCACTTTCTCCCTCCATTTGGCAAATTGAGTATCATCTACACATAAAGCTTTACACATGTAAAACAGTGAAACATCTCAAAACAGTATAGGTTTACACCTTAAACATAACTAATATTTGCCTCATATAGAATAATGTGCATTGGATCTCACTAAAATTGATCACTGAAACAAAAGAAAAATAATTATTCACACATACCAAATATTAACACTCATGTAAAATAATGTACATTGGATGTCACTGAATTGATCAGTAAATAATCCTAACTGTACTATTGTCTTTGATGCACGTAAATTACATCATTTCTCACTTTCTCCCTCCATTTGGCAAATTCATTATCATGAAACACATAAACCTTTACACATGCCAAACACTGAAACATCCCAAAACAGTATAGGTTTGCACCTTTTGGGGATTTATAATAGACATACATAAATATAAGGAACATTCCAATCAACAGCACAATAAATGAAAAATAAATGAGGCAATGCATTAAATTGCTTCTTGCATAATAAATCAGAGTGAGTGACTAACTTATGTAACTACCAAACTTAAAATTGACTGCGCATATTGACCCTTCATGGGATAACATTAAACATATCTGACATACGTAACCAAAGTACAATGGGACACTGTACATTAATAGTCAACCAATTGTACAGTTTTAATACCCCAATGTACATTATAATATTCTTGCACATCAACTAACATGCATTTGTACATTAAAAAAGAGCTTGGTAGCTAAATACCATTCTTCTTCTCTAATTCATCTTCTTCACTTCCTCCTTCATTCCCCAAATCTTCCATTGCATTATCAAGAACAACATTATCAACATCGTTTTCACTAATATCTTCCATTTTTCCAACTTTTGTACCATAAAACTTGCAAAGATTTTAAAAATACAAACCGAAAATCACCCAAAGTAAATTCTGCCAAATTATCATATAAATTTATGAAACTCAGAAAGAAATCAATGAAGAACAAAAAAAAAAGAGAGAGACTTTAAATGTTTCTACATAAATTTATGAGAGAGAAATAGAATGAATGATTGATTGATGTAAGTTACAAAGTACACCATGACATACCATGAGCTAAACCCAGCTGGCCCACTTCAAAAAAGGCGCCAAACTCACCCCCAATTCAGCCAAACTTTGCCCCCCCCCCTAAACTACACAAAACGCTGTCGTTTTGCACGAGGTGTAGGTTCCTCTACCTACACCTCCGTGCAGGATCTAATTTGCGCTCAATCTGCTAGTCTGCTAAGTGCTAATTAATTTGCTCTACCAAAATTAAAATGGTTGGGTCACCTTTTTCACCTAAATTTTGTCCCCTAATAAGTTTGAGCTCACTTAGCTTATACTACCTCCGTTTCTTTTTAATTGTTACACAGTTACACTTACACTTTTCACGCATGTCGATGCATTACTTTGAGCCTTTATATCTCTAATTTTGTATTTGTAAAAAATATAAAAACTACATATTAATAAAATACATACTAATACGAATCTAACAAGATCCCACATGACTATGTTTTTATTCACGTATAAATCACAAACGAGGATCAAAGTGCAATTTGTGAATAGTGTAAAATGTCAAAGTGTAACAATTAAAAAGAAACGGGGGTAGTACTAGCTAGTATTGCATCAGAATTGGACAAGGAGGTGAAAAGGAACACGAGAATGCGTGCGAGTGTACACCTGCAAGTGTTGCATGCATGGTGCACACGTCGGAGTCCTTTGGAGGGTGAGCGTGTCACCTGTTTGAGGTAGCTAGTCATGGGTACTGGATAGGGATGACAATCCAGTCCGAATCCGATCCTACTGCGAAAGAAGAAAAAAAATTGAGCCGACTCCGGAAAAAAAAAATTGCATCTGATTACGTTTAAAAAGTCCGACTGCGAGTCAGAGGAGGATCGGAGTCGGATCCCATAAAAAAATCTGACATTCGAATTCGACTCCGACTTTAAGGCAATTAATCCTTTTTTATTGATATTAATGTGTTATATAAGTATGTGTAATCTAACTCCGACTTTGACAATTGTATCATTTACTGAATAAATGATTGTTAAAAATAATAGAAATGCTTAGATTATTTAGTTTCACATTTTTCCGTAATTTGTCTAGAAAAATCGTGTCCCCATCAATTATTTGTTTCTTGAATTTTGTTTTTTGCTTTGTTTATTCAACGTAAGTGTTACAATTAATGCTCTTTCACCAATTATTCTTCACTCTCTCTCCTAAAATCATCTTTTCCCATACAACATTGTTGGGTATATGGCGTGATATGGAGCTCATGGAGGTGTGTGGGTGTGGAGATGAGGTTGCGTAGAAGGAAAACATCATTTGGGACATAAGGCTGACTTTGAATACACATATCTTTCAATCTATAAATGATTTTGAGGTGATTCAAATTGAAGGTGATAGCTTGTTCCGAGAGTTTCTCAACTATAGGTCATATGACCAATTCCGCTGAGAAACGAGAAAGTTATGGTTGTTTTAACGAAGGCTTAGATT